>NC_142720.1:15925833-16231309 GCF_055471065.1 Atractosteus spatula
AACTCTCAATCATTAAATCTTCACCTGTGCTAAAGGCACCTCATTCTGATAGGAAAACATATGAGCTGTCTTCACTCAGAAAGATGCAATGTTGAAACACATGCTTCCAAACTTAGAATAATGTAAAAGGATAGCTGTATTAAAATGTTTTCTGGGTCAAATTGAACCTTGACCAGAAATGACCAGCTTTGAGTAGAGTACACAATCTTGGAACTCAAACTACCGGAACAAAACTCACATAAAAGATAACAATGAAGTAAAACACAATTGCTAAGCAGAATGATTGTCAGCCCCAAATCACAGTACATAACAGATTCACATTCCACGGTGACTATCAGTGACACAGGGAGTCTGTGGGTTAGGCGTTTGTTGAACAGAGATGAAGGAGGCTAATTGTCTTGCCAACAATAAAGTATTTTCTTGAGGCTATGAGAGAGAAGAATAAAAAGGGGTGAAAAACATATTGCAGTCACTAACACACAGCAGCTGGAAACCCCAAATTTAAATCTCCAGCAAACTTCAAGCTGGCCCCATCTGTATCATTAGGAATGGAAATTTATGTTCCATCTTGTAACTACTGGGGATTTATTATAATGTCAGAAATATATTAACCTAATAAATTTAACACAGCCCAAGCTACATTAGCTCTAATTCTAGTCTCTTTACTATACCAAACATTGTTAATATCTATGGTTCAGCTATTAAATATTACAGTTCATTGGTCCAGTGGCACCAAACTTAAACATATGTCTGGGAATCACAGACTAATGCCCCATCTGAATAATAGAAAATAATGATCCTTCCTGAAATATATTGTGTTGCATAAATGATACTTGGCCTGGCTGTGGTTCACTAGCTCCTTCTGCCTAATTAGGACTGATTGTCATAGTTTCGCACCACAATGTGCTGCAAAAGATTAACTATGGAGACGAATTATCTTTGCCTTGCAAGTTTCACATTAACTAACCTGAATTGGATAATTAAAATTTAGCTTAAAACTGATAGGTAAGGACTCAAATTCAATTTGAAGTGCCGTGATTTCAACATATTTTTAGCCTTAGAGACAATCAAATTAGCTTTCATGAAAATCTGAATACAGCTGGGCATATAACACAACACACTTCACTAGTTTTCTTCAGTAATAGCATTGGAAACAAAAGAATTTGTATATATACAGTATTGCACAGAGACATTTTTTGAAGAAAAGCAGCTTTTAAAGCAACACAGCCCATAAACATCTGAATGATTTCAAGACAAACATCCATTACTTGTTTAACAGTGTTCAGCTGCATATGTGTAGACAAAACCATTTTTTGTCTTTTTCACTCAACCAGTTACAATGAAAGAGGACTTCATCATTCTTCCTAATTAATTACTTCCAAGCAACAAATCCTTAAACCCCCATAACATCTGCTTGTAACTCAATAAAGCTGACATTTTATATCTCCCCAGCAAAAGTTAAAGAGCAATTAATAATGCTACCTCTATAAAGAAGACAAGACACTAAGTTAAAATCTGTCAAAGAACAACTGTAGGCCCTATGGTTCATGGGTATATACTGTTGAATGCACCTTACATGGACATTGAGGTTGAGATAAAGTTTGCAGCAGTAAAAGATTGCCAGTGCTATAGACACGGATTTCTTGGTGTTACTGTCAAATAAAGATATTAATCATGCACAGATTAGCTGGGGAACAGGTCCAAAGTGTACTTTAGCACATACATTGAAGCCAAGGCATTGTTTGAAGACATATAAAAACAATGTTTTAAACATTTTAAATGTTCCTGTAAGGCACATTATGTGAATGTGCTGTCAATGTACTGTAGATGCCATGCTCTGTTAATATGCCTATAAACACTGTTTACAGACATGATGTCCACAGAGGAAAGAAGAGTTGGGAGTCTACAGTTACAACACCAAAAAAAACAAATAATGGTTAAATACAGGGATGAAACTGAAGATACTCTTCTTTCACACATAATAACAATAATAATAATGGCTAACACTTATATAGCACTTTTCTGGACACCCCACTCAAAGTGCTTTACAGGTAATGGGGACTCCTCTCCACATACAATAAGATTTCTAATATTATTTATTTGTAACTGACTTGGCATCAGATTTCTAGCTTTCCCACTATAATATCAAAATAAATTTTATGTACAGTATATTTTGTATTTTGAGCAAGACTCCCCAGTACTCATCTTTATTGTACTGTCTTGAAGAGAAAGCTGTATGCAGAGGCTGTAGCTGGAGTCATGAGGAATGCTGACTACATTCTCCCATATTTGCAGTACAGGTAATATGAGTTCACCAGAATCAAAGAGAATGTTATATTCATACATGTCAAGGGAAATAAATAACCAAGAGCTTTAATAAATAAACAGTTTCAGAGAAACACTGAGTAATTCAAACTCATCAACTTTTGGCTTTTATCCAAATTAAGCCAAATTAAATAGTGAAAAACATCTCAAAGTTCAGTGTCAAATTTAATTCTTCTATCGTTAACATCCAGTTTACAAACTACAGTATGTAACACATCATATTTTCATCCTTTATAGGAAAGTATCCTTACGGTGTAAATTAATCTAATTTGTAGTGACATGACAACTGAATACAAAAGTAGTCTCAGTTTTCCATGTTGTCCTGGACCTGTAAATGAAAATGAAAACAGTTCAGCAGGTACACACAATTCAGGAGCTAAAATGCTGTTTCCATTACTCTGGTTCAGTGGGGGAAATTAATGCAATCGTATGTTTATTTTGAATTACTTTCATGTTGCACTACAGTCTAAGTACCCTTGGCCTCTAAGAACTAGCTTACCTGACCTGCATCTTTCTCTTATCATGGAGGCAGTGCTTTGCCACTCTGTCTCATTATATTGAAAATCGGTGATGGTTGTTGGGGAGAAGGAAGCAAACTGAAGCACATGCCACGACTGATTGTTATAGGTAAAACGAAACCTTTCTCTGCCAATCCATGGAAGTGTTAATCATTCATTGACTGACTCATTATTTTGTCAGTGCTGTGATGACATGTGTCATATGGGAACATTAACTGGCATGTACAGTATATGCTTCGGGGTTGTATGCCACAGGAAAAACAGAGGATTTTCCTGAATCACTGCTTCACTTGTTGTTTTGTTTGTTCTAATCCCTTATGAAAGATCACAGTTTTTCCAAGGTTTTACTTTGGAATGCTGTGTACACACTTTTATTTTCCCTTGGTTTCTGACAATTAATGCCTTAAATTTAACTGTCATATAACACTTCAGTCTGATTTACAAATTCTGACTTTTATTTCAGGGTAAGGATTTTTTTTTCCAGCACAATTCTCAAGTCAAACCTGCAATGGGGCACCACACCACAGATGTTCACAGAACCTTATTCCTCCCTGACATCCTGTACTGCAGAGATTGTCCACATGTGGACACAGCACAGTTGTGTCTGCTTGCCACTGACAGCTGAGAGAAGGTGGATTTGAAGATGGCTGTCTGGTGGAGATGTACCTATGAAACATTCAGCTCTTATGACCCTATCACAGAGACTGACAAGTTGAAGCATAGACCCTCTGCAATCTACATGCCAAAAAAATCAATGATATATACAGTATATGCTTTTGTACTTCCACATGGGTTTTTTTTTCTAGGAGGAGATCTGGGTGTAGTTTTTGCAATGTGAAGTCCAGCTTTCAAAGCTGTTTCTTCCAGTGCAATATTCATGTTTTACAATTCCATTTAATTTAAAAATTAAAATATACTGTTTTTGTTCATAAATTGTCCCCTGCTGGCATTGCACCTTTAAACTGAAATAAATACTTTGAAAAACTGAGGAGAATGTTTTGCTGTGGTGTGGAACTGAACAAGAAATTTGGAACAGGAAATAAAAATTACTGCATTACTTTTAGCTCTATCGTTTAGTTTTGGAAGAATATCCCTCAGCACTGCTAGACAATTTGAGATCAAATTCACTTTTTCCTCTCAGATATTTACCCTAGAGATATCAAGTGGTTTCTTAATAACAATTCAATATATCTGCATTTGGACTGGGATTTTGACAGGTTTGTATGTTTCTAAGATGAGGACCTATTCCCTGCAGCTTGCCCTCTTATAGAGGTCCAAAACCCTCAAATTTGACTCTCAGTAAGAGTCTATAGTCAGGCTATAGCAGTGGTTTACCTCTATACTCCTGTGCCTTGTCTCCTTGGTAACAAAGGAATGAGACTTTGTTTCTGCACAATATACATTGGTGGAGGGGCTTCATCTGCTTCAGAGCACTGCTGCTGCTATAGCTTACTGAGCTTCATTACTCTCATCAGACACCAAGCCTAGCAATGCACACATACTGTATATCTGGAATTTTGTCCAAGAATGCCCCTGACATTCAGAAAAACCCCTGCTCCTGGGTACGCCATAATGTTGCAGCTCAAGTTATCCTTGTGTTTCCTGATGTTGGACGTTTCTTGTCTAGGGATCTTTCACTTGCTGTAAATACCTTTGTGCTTTTATCAAACCTACTAAAAGGCACTTAACATTGGTCTCCATTGAAAGCTGTAGCTGACTTTTGTGGTTAATCGATTCCTTGTCAGCTGAAAGAGTGAGAGACACAATGATAATACACGCAACACATGAGCGGTAGCAGATGATGACTATAAATGCATCTGTTGTGCACTTGTTCCTATTATGTAGAGTATGCATTTTTAAATCAAAGATGTGTCCCAGCAATTTGTGATGTAGGACAATTCTATACCTGTGTAAGAGGATTCTGAAGTTCAGTAATGAGGTTGACTTGAAAAGAACATTCCTGCCACCTAGTGGTTATATATTAATATATTAACAGATCATGGCAGTCTGCAATTTCTGTTCTCCACATTGCTGATTTTCTGACAATAGATATTTTGGTGTGATGGTCTTCACTTTAGCTGTGCAAGAATAAGATGGGATAGGATAACTCGAGGTCCTGGAGATAACTACCATGCTGCTATTCCCCCAAATCTAATCTAATGGGATTTAAAATTACACTCACTAAAACATCAAAAAGGATCAAATGCAATCTGTTACAAAGAATGTAATCACTATTTTTTTCCTACGAGATAATTAATTATTTACAATGTGTGCAAGCATTAAATTTCCAGCAGAAATGTTAATAAAGTTTTATTGCCACTAACCAGTGCAATTAGGTTGGTTTTATTACTGTCAAAGGGACTCTTGCTTAAAGACACTACACTCTATGTTGCTTTTGTTGGGTTTGTTTGATATGGTTGTTTTCTTTTGTTTTTCTACTTGACTGCTTTGAACAAGTTAAACCTGTCTTCCGCTGTCATACCGTATGTTTCTTTAGGATGAACAGCAACTGCAAAATATCAATAACAGCTACAGAATACAAGAATACATTGTCTTTCAAAATATCAATTTCAGAGAGAGGAAGACATTATAAATGCAAAATAAGCATTCTCTTTTGGATACAGTAGTTGTGGATCTTCTGGGGCTTCATTTCTGGAACTGCTGATAGATTTCTTTCTTCACTGACGTCAGCTGTTCCTGTGTCGTTCCACTCTCTTGGCCCAGGATTAGGACAGTAAAGAGGAGAGATCTAATCAGCTTGCTGGGATGTCAGTCTCCAGGGAGCACAGATAATGCTGGCCCAAGGGAGGGAATTAGAGCATTGGTTACTGAAGACCCCTGGGAAGTAACACATGAGGAAAGAAGGACAAATGTCTGAAAATAGCTAGGGGGCCGCACTTTTATGATTTTGGTCACTCTCCTGTATTGTGTGGCAACTCTTCACATTTAATTTGCATTCAATTAAAAAAGTAATTTAAGATCATTCACACATTATTATGGCCATTTTGATGTGTGACAGGCGGCTGGTCAAGTTTATTGATATGACATTGCTGCAGTATGTACAGAGAACAGTAGGTGATGCGTTTTGCCACTCAAGGTTTGCCTATTATAAATTAACAAGTGCAGCGGACATATCGTACAGTACATTGGTGTTGGAGTCAGTCAGTGGGTGTTATTAAAAACAGCTAATGTTCACTGAAAGGACAAAATATTGTATTGTCGCTTTCATTCATTATTGTATATCAAAATATTTGTTGATTATTTGATCTAGTGCATCTAGATCACTAATAAGAGTATGTATCGGGTCATGATCGCTTCATACAGTATATTGCAAGGCTTTATATGGACAAATAAGGAATTAAACACTAATAAAGTTTTGGCGAGTGATGTTTCAATCTATACATTAGTTTCACTGGCTGTGGGAGAAGACAGGTGAAAGGATGAAGGATGGAAAGGAGACATGTACTGCTCTAGAGTGTGAGCAAGAATGTCCTAGAGATCCTTGTCTCAAAAACTGTGTATTATGATCAACAGCAGGGAGTTAAACAAAGTCCCCTTATTTAAAATAATACCTTTAAATGTCATTGCCTTTGAATTCCATCAAAAATCAGCTTCTTCTTGTATTGTTGCCTCAGATTATAGTAAGTAATCCGTGTGCCTGAAGCTAAAAAAACAGCATTGACGTCCACTTGGTCTTTGCAGATCACACGCTGATGCAGCTCCACAATCTAGACTCAAATGACAAAAATATGCACTTAAATTCATCGGTGGATGCAACACAGAACGTTCTTCATTGCTCTCCTGGCACAGAAAATTAAATGATTCATAAAAGACAGAAGAAAATCATCTTTCAAAGAACAGTACTGTTTTTGGTCTGTTACATATTAAATGTCTGTGGAAATGTATGTGATGTAAATAAAAAAAAATACACATATTCCAACTGTACTGTACAGGGTTTACAATGAATCCTAAACTTTACCATTCAGTCTTCAGAAGTGAAAATGTCACACAAACATAGGTGATACAGGTACATATGTTGAAAGACTAACTTCTGAGCACAATTAAAACAAGATCTGAATGTACTAATCCAAGCCATGTTATTTAACATATACTGTAAATGATGGTTAATTATTTTCCCAATTGCATCACAACAATGAGACAAATCACAGCTCAATTTTCTGGAAATCTGTAATCTTTAAGTAAAAGATACAGATGATTTTATAAGCCATGCATAAACAATAGTTCTTAGAAAACTTTCACTAACATCAGTGAGTTTCTCTGCTATATTGTGGGTCATAATGCTGCATGATTAGAGGAAACCTATGTATTGTTAACAGCTGGGAACACCATTACATACACAGGTCCTTCCTCCGAAGCTACAGAATGCGAGTGTGATTATACAGATTGATATTTTAAAAACCAAGAACGTCACTTAAAAAGTGATTTAGAAACCCTTGTTTCTGTTGATCATTTTATTCTTTACATTCCTTCTGACAGGCATATGACCCATTCTGCATGACCTGTGTTCACTATTCATGCCAATAATTAGATATTGTAAACAACTGAACGGTGTTACTGATTTCTCTGTAATCGTAGTTTTGGGTCTTATTTTACAATTAACAAAAATCAAGCAAATCATAATTTTAATGTTACATATCAACATTTTTCAATTTGGGTGTAGTTTTAATATTATGTCCTGTGGAGCATGAAGTTACATGGTAACCCCAATTCTACATTAAGCTGCAATTTCTTATGTTGCATTTTTTCCCTCAGTCATTCAACACATTTTCATCATCACACTGCTTTTTGTTAAAAAAACATTGTGATCAAGCCACCAACCTTTAATTTGATCACCAGAAAAGATGCACTTGTCAGTTTTGCTATTTTTAACGTGCTATTATGTCAAACGCTCACACTCTGCCCCCTCACCAATGTCAAATGTCACTATGTACAGGACTTGTGTGTGTTTCTCCCCACAGTTTCTTAAACGGCTGACAACAATTCTCCACTCTTAGGGTGTTATCACTATTAGACACATACAGTATACTGTACATATGTCGCATAAGTAACAAAATAAAAACAAAAGTTAAATACATGAAACTGGTTCAGAAGGGGTAGTCTTACAAATTGTAATATGGCTCAGAAAAACTGTTAATAATAAGTTCAGGTATAAGTCTGAGCCCAGCCAACATGCAACTGCAGAGAAAATAACATTTTGCTTTTAATTGAACTCAGGATCTCTTCCGGAAAGACACCCTGAGAGGCCAGGCATAAGCTCACCCATTCTTCTGGTTGAGTACCCAAGACAAAATCCTGTAAAATCAGTGGGAAGGAAGTACACATGAGAAGAGATGATACCATTTAGTCATGTGCTGCCCAGTGTAAACTGGAGACATACCAACCAAATACTACATTCCAAATTGAAAACAAACTTAAACCTTGAAATAAGATGAAGCTATATCGACCTGTACGTACAGTACAGCGTGAAAGGTTACACAGAGTAAGATACTCAGTCGGAGCCTTGAAATACATCAAGACAATGAAAGCCATTGAAGTCTTACAAGTGGCAGCACGGATACCTTAAATCTTATTGAATCAATTATTTTAAATACCATCGATACAATCTGTTTCTTCTTTTTGTGCTGTACCAATCTGTGCATAGCACTAATTTGTCTCAAGCTAATTCAATCCCACATTACTCAGATGATTTAGTTACTGTGATCTGTTTTCATTTTTAATAAAAGTCACTCTGAGGTATTTGTTAATGACTGTCAGTTATTCAATGAGTTATGGATGACGCCAGTTAGCTGAACATAAAGTGATGAATTACACTACGCCTGAATTTTGACCTAGTGGCCAAGCCCTTCTAAACACTGATTAAACATATTACAGTTAAATAATCACTATCTTCTACCTCAAATGACGTAAAGTGACAATCTAGTTTCAGTAGATCAAGTGTCAGCTGTGTGATTTGCTACAGCTTACTCTCACTGGCAATAAATCACAACATTAAGTCAATACCTAATCTCAATTAAACACTATATTTTCATTTCTGCAGATCAGCTGCAGTCAGAGGAAAGAAAATGTCTGAAAATATTGAATTCTCTGCTCATGTTTTATATATTTCTACTGCATTCCATTTTTTACTTCAGACACTAAAGTAGAAAATATACAGTAAATAAACATACTGTATCAAAAACACTTGCAAATTAAATACAATAACAATGTCTAAAATGTCAAAAGATATTAGCAAGAATAGGAATTTAATATATAAGCAGTCCCTAGAATATGAGAAGTAGTCCAAATGTCTGTGCTTTTAAAAAGCTCTTATGGGATCACCTTTCTTAAAGGTAGGTAAATAGCCTGTTATTCTTGCAGGGAAGCCAAAGTAGATCGTGATTCTGAAATACACTTTAAAGATCATGTAGTTGAGCCCCTGTCATTTTCTCTCATTCTTTCTATTCACCATACAGTCCGTACATTGCAAAGCTATTGTCTCAGTAAATGTGACTGCAGCTTATACTGTATGAATCTAGCTCAATATTATTTTTAATGCCAATGGGGATTGTGTCTATTAGCTTTAATAATTAAAAACGTTATATGTGAATTGGTTCTGTATAATTAATTGCCTACAGTATTCACAACAGGAACCCACTGTGAAACTCAACAAACAGTGAGGGATGGTTCTTTGTGCAAGATCAAAGTAAATTAATGTCTGTGCTAAATTATTTCAGTGTCACCAAATAATACCTGGCCTTAAGAAAACATTTTAAATATGTTCATATGTGGGCACCTTTGGGAGTGGTAGACAATGAGTTTAAAGAATGTAATCACAGAAAGAAAAAAAGCTAATGTGCAAGGGCATATTATCATGCTGAGAAAAAAATAAAACAGCACACCAGGTGCTGTGATTGGTGTACTGTACGTGTGAGCAACCAAATATGGACAGGCTGTTGTTTGGTGGGGGCAGAGTGTTTATCACAGTCTTCACAGTGACATCGCTTCAGAATACTGACCTGCACTTTTATTAAAATAAAGCTTTAACTGCCCAGTCAGTGGCAGGGATGTGGCTGTTGTTGTTTCTTTATAAATGGATAACTAAGAAACATAAATATAGACAAAAGAGGCAAGAAAACAAAATTATTAGTGCCTGAGGAGTGACCAGTTCTGCTGGACTTTATCACCTGTTATGAAAGGATGCACTTTTGACTTTGTCAGAAACTCAACGCACTTCATTTTTACACCTGTATTGCTTTTTGTTTTTTAATGCCCATATGGGGCACATGTGACCCTCTGTGACAGAGGGATCTCTGTCACCATCCACGGACGGTACGGTACGCCACACACGTTATCCCACGGCTACCACCAAATGTCGCAGGGAGAGCAGGAAGGTTGCCCAAGTGAGTTCTTTCAAAATAGAGTGATGGCTCAGCCACAATAGCACTTACAGTATATGCAAACGTGGTGGTTTATTTGGACAGTGCTCCCCACAAACCAACAAAACAATTATGTATCATGCAAAAACCAACAAAATAGAACAAAAACACACACTCCCACCACAGTTAGGTCCTATCAGCTAACTCTCGGAGGAAGTGTTCGTGTATTTTTTTTGTGTGTTTTTGTTCTGTTTTGTTGGGGTTTTTTTTTTGCTTTTTCTTCATTTTCTCACAGGATTTGATTTTGAAAGGTAGCTGGATATAAACTGTTTCTAGCCATGAAAACCAAACTAATAAGATGTTACTGAAGCATTCATAAAAGCTAGTTTACACATTCTGCTACTCTCAGTAGTTGGTCAAGCACATAGTATAAACTGAAATGCACAGCCTTAATTTTATTAATTTTAATGATCAGGTTGAATGAAAATCTGTATAGGGTTTGATCTTGATATCAGAACCATAGTTATGCGATTTTCTATTTCATGTACATTGCATACTGTGTAATTAAATATATTGAGTATCTTTGGCTTTACTTCTGTTTAAAGTTTAAGTGAAGCCGTTGCCTTTCAAGGACTGCTTCTGAAATCGAAGAATTCCAGTTCACCTCCCTGATAGGGAAATTATTATTTTTTAAAGAGCAGTGATTAAAAGTGAGATGTAAACATCTCAAGCTCTGTTATAAAATGACATTTGCAATCTTCTGATACTAAAAGTAAATTATGTTGTCACAAAAAGGCTACATGCTCTTCAAAATTGTGACCAGTTCTCTATTGTCAAAACCTAGATTGATTATATAGTCCCTGCTTGGATTACACCCTTGAGAAACTGAGAATACTACTCTTCTTAGTCCCTCTATGGGGATATAGCTGACACTGATTAAGTTTCAAGCTGATCTCTGCTAGCTCGGTTTATCTGGGGTGAATTCTGAGGGGATTTCAACTGAGACATAGTTGACTTGAGGTTTCATTGAGTTGGGCCTGTTGGCACTGGCAAAAGTAGTCCATAGTTGACCTTCATCTTTTATTAATTATATATATTTTACTTATATACAGTAACATTTGTATGGCATGGGCCGCAAACAAGCTTTACTTCCATTACATGTACAAAATGTTCCCAAGAAATCCTCCTAATCCCAGACCTGGTAGTTACTGATAAGGCAGTCCAGAAGTGTCACACTGCAAATGAAAAATTGATGACAAAACAAAAACAAAGAGCTATTTACCAGCCTAGATTTGTTCCATTGTAGGTTTGTGTATTAATTACCTGTTTTATAACTACACTGGGCTTCTTTTTGGTAAAGACAGATATTTTTCTTGCACTGGGAATCATGTCAGGGGAAGGACTTTTGGCATAGTCTTTTCATTGCTTCCTTTTCCTAAATGTAATGTATGGCCTGCAGTGCTGTATTCAGCAAGGATAATCTGTCATTCTTTTTATGACTTAAATACTAATTCATTTTGATCAACAGTTTATAAATGTTCCTATTGTATACTTACAATTTAGAGAAAAGTAGCGGCAAATGAATTTGATGTAAAATTGTGGACAAAGTGTGCCTATAGCATATGCATCAATATACAGTATTGTATAACCATAAAAGCATGTGACTACGCAGTAATATTCCAGTTTATTTTTTATACATACTGGCACAAACGAATTGGTGGTCTTCTGCTTCATTATACCCTACCACCTGGACATGAAGTACTTTGACAAATGTCACTCCACTTTTGGTGGACGGAGGTGGTCTGATTATTGTTTAATAGACTCGTTTTCTACATTAGTAAGTTTATTTTTAAAATCTCTGTTCCTCAGCTTATAGTTATTTCAATTTATAGACCTCATTTTTAGGTGAGTCCGCTGATTATTTATCTTAGCTGTTTTCCTTAAATTTTCATCCAGAGTGATTTGAATATCTATATTAATTCAGAAGCCCAACTCACAGTGGAGGTATGTCCGCCACCCATATTGTCACTAAGGTCCCATCTTGGACAGTAGTCATAGTCATGTCATGTAGCTGTTTTGTTTCCCAGCTGATTAATTTTGATATGGGTCTATATGATCATATGTTTTTTCATTTTGGTCAGTAGTTTCCCGTCTTTGACTTTATGGCTTTGCGGCGGTCTATAAGATTTTACAATTGGCTGTCAGTCAACCATGTTAGGTTTGCTGATTCAGCATCTTTCTTCACTTTTTTGCTTTTCTGTCTTGAATACTTTGGAAGATCAGGTGGAGCTCCTCAATATCTCCCTAATGCATTGCCTAGGTACCTGGAGATTAATTTAAGTTTCATTTGAGTTAAAAGTCAGTCTGTTTCCCATACTCACTGTGCTGCATGGCACACAGAGCAGCTGCATTATGTAAAGGCAGTGTCTCGTAAACTGGAAGGAGTGTACGTGGCGGGCTTGTGATTGAAGTGTACACTTTCAGTCATGGAAGTATTAGCTTTAATATGCGGATGCTATGGCAATTTCTATATCTGACTAATTGTGTCATATTATTCAGAAAGATAAAAAATCCTAGACACATGTAACCCTAGATAATCTAGGGTTTACCGCCATGGATGAGTTAGCTAAAGCTTCATCCTGTGTATGCAATATCTTTAATAGAAATTTTATAGCCAAGCTTGATCCAGCATTACATTCTTGCCTCTTCTAATGCTTCTACAGTACAGCCTCTTTGTATGCCTGACATTTCTCTTTCTCCTCTTTCTCACTTTACAGATGCATATCTTACTGAATGCACATATGGAATCCTTCTCTTGCTTGCTGGAGTCAATCCTCTTTGTTTTATCTTGTCCCTGTTTCTCTGTCCTTTGCTCCGTGGTGCTTAATATAATAAATATATCCCTGAGCTCTGTTGAAGTGCCAGTTTTAAAACTTCTGCAAGAACACCAGTGCCTATTACAGTTTAAGAAAATGTACAGTATATAGCCTTTGGATCACATCTAACTGGACATTTCTAAGCATGGTGTTGCAGTGCAAATAGACGGTCATCTTAGTCTTACACTTTTCAAACCTTCTCAACTGAGGCTTAGACAATTACATGGCACCGAAACTGTTGTCCTTAATGCTGCTAATACAGTAATTTACTATACATGTACTTATAGCAGCTGATTAAGGTGCACTCTCTATTTTAATCCCTTAAGAATTTAGATTCCTAAAATCTCAGTGGTGCATTTTGTTTGGTTTGGGAGTTGTTTGACATCTCTGCTACTGCCATTAAATGGCTTAAATTATACCTTTCTAAATGTGAACATTTAATTTCTTTTGGCAATTTTAGTGCTGAGGCTGTGTTGGTTATGTCTCAGGTTCCATAGAATTCAGCTCTGTGCCTTCTACTATTTAGTATTTTTATGTTTCCTCTTGTTCAAATACTAAGCTTATATGGTCAGAATTAACATTTCTATGTAGATGATATTCAAATCTCTACACAAACTAACCTGATAAAAAGATAGCCATTCCAGTACTTTCTAAATCTTAATTAAATAGGACTGAGATCATAAAATTTGATTCCTTCCATTAGTTACTTAGAACTGATGGTCTATCCTTGTCGGTTGATAGCATTATGCTTGAGTTTCAATCAAAAATGACAAGCTGATTTTCAGTGCTGACTTTTGAACCTCATGCATAGCATATTATTAAACTGTGGATTTTCCATCTTAAAAATAATCCCAGCCTTCATCCTATGATGCCTAGTTTTGTAAGAAACTTTTGTAAAAGACTTGCAGGAGTCTCTGATTCTAGACTTAAAAAGTTACCATATGTTCAGAATTCAACAACTAGAATCTCGACTAGGACATGATGAAGTGATCACATCACTTCAGTCTTGGTGTGCTTGCACAGGCATCCTGTGAAGTTTCAAATTGAATTTTGAAATCCATCTTCTTAGGTACAAAGCTCTGCATGGTGTGTCTCCTCAGTATCTAGCCAATTTGTTATCTGTTTACTTGCTAAAACCATTCTGTGAAAAAAATTAGGGACTCGTTTACACTGCATACTTTTTAACTTATTCTGGGTGCTTACTTTTTAGAAAGACATTTTTTGTGATTATTCTATCTTCTTTCATGACTCATTTTGTTTTCCATTTTATCATTTTAATTTTATTTAACAAACAAAATTATTTGATTTGAATTTAGCTTTTCAGCTGTTTAGCACTTTGAGATGACACTTGCATGCACTATATACAATTATTCAGGTGGGTAGCTGCGTCAGCATGCGTAGGCTGCAAAGGAACAAGTAATAGGTTTATTCCATGCTGAAAAAAAGAAGAAAGAGAACACAACGTTTCGGCCGTGGAGCCTTCTTCAGGTGTGGACACACCTGAAGAAGGCTCCACGGCCGAAACGTTGTGTTCTCTTTCTTCTTTTTTTTCAGCATGGAATAAACCTATTACTTGTTCCTTTGCAGCTATATACAATTATTACTCCTTTCTCTTTCCTTCAGTTCGTGTAAAGAGGAACTAAAGGAAATTGACCAGAACAAGTTTTGACAAAGTCATGACAAGACATGAAAAAGTTGTAATTTATTCATTAGCAACAATGTAAGAGTATTAAATTTAGTTTTAGTCTTTAGAGAAACACAGCTTCTGTCACTAAGTAATGGAAGTGTCTTAAGCCAATTCCAAATGGCAAAAAAAAGATTTCTGCAGCCTTCTGCATCATCGATTCTGCTTCAAACACAACTTCTTTAACATTAAAGGCCATGCTGCTTTAAAAGGGCGTACATGAGAGATGACGTAAAGAGGACAAAGCCATTGGGGGACCTGTTTTTCTCTCCAGACAGGTATTGAAAAGGAACGGAGTTCCTCTGGAGAAGGGCTGTTGAGTTTGATAGGCTGCTGTAACAAATGCTTAATGGTTCCCTGAAGCATTTCTATTTAAAGATATTTTGGGAACCTTTATCATAAGCGGCAGTTGTATTCTGACCTAGTCTACTTCAACACAGTCCCCCATGGAATTTGTGATGGCTTTCTTCTAATTCTGCTTTACACCACCAAGTGTCAAACTTACAGTAGTCATTCACAATATCAAGGCAGAGACCATTACTGAACCACTGCTACTGTAGGTTTCTCATAATGGCTGCTGAGCTAAAAGCAAGTTTAAAATCAGTCTTTTACTTTGATCATGCTTGATGTTCCCCTTTGAAGAACAAATATTTTATTTTAATTCAAGATAATAAAGCTTAGCTTATGACTTCTCCACTATTTAAAAAAAATAAGTGAGGGCTGACCTTGGTTCATCCTGAAAGGCATATACTGAATCACATTTCAGTGACTTGTATTTTACATACCGTAACAATAAGAAAAAAAATAAACACTTAAAGCTTTTAAAAACTGCTGCATTGTTGTTTTGAGAAATGTTGTAGGTCGGAATTTTGTACTCTGGGGTTGGAGCCGCAAAGTCTTTGGCTGTAAATTAGCAGCAATAGAGCAAATAAATAAGTGTAATTTTCCAAATTAGGAACTGATCTCACAGCTTGAAATAGCCTTGTTGTTATCTTTTCCTTATTTCTGCCATTTTCGTGTCAGTCCTCTATTTATCATCCGGCAGGGATCGCGGCGCAGGTCAGACAGGGTGCTCGGCTGCTCTCTACTTGATCTGCACTGCGGCAGCACAGCCTTCGTCTCACTGGCCAACTCTCTTCAACAAAGTCAATTCTTTCGGGGATTCTCACTCTCACTGTTCCCATTGTTCTGAGCACGACAAAGGTATTACTGCCTGCCTGAGAAATAGCTCTAGCACCACATAATTACAGCATCTCCTCTTAAGCACCTTTGTATTGTACAAACAGACAAAAACCTTAGCTCCTCATTTGTCGGAATTAAATGCAGACGTTACAGATAACAGGAGGGATCTTTTCCATTTGGCTATTAGTAGTTCAGTGACCCAACAGCCCTATCAGGTCTCTTGATGACTGCTTGCAGTAACTCTGCTTACACAACATACAGTAGCTTGACAGTTTGTTCCATGCACCTACAACCATTTTATGTAAATCTGTAATATCTTGCCCTTAATTAATTTCCATTTATTTCCAGTGATTCACGTCTCTCTGAGCTAAGTTAAGAGTATTTCAAAAAGCTTTATTGGCATGAATGATGAGTTACAGTGTTGCTAAAGCAGATACAATAAACACATTTACAAACTTTTACAGTACAAACACATTATTGGACATTTACATGCATAAAACATCAATGAGAGACATGTTTGCTCTGTTTCTCAGGCTGTGACAGGTCATTACATACCGAGTTCCCAGCTCTGTAGAGTTTCCTCCCCATCCTCCCCTAGGATCAGAAGCTGTTCTGATTCTGACAGTTTGGGGAATTTAGGGATTAGATTTGTTGTTTGTGGAAGAATGTTTGTCTAATTCCAGAGTTTTATACTCTGACACAGGACATTAAGTGTCACTTCTCCTGTTCTCTCAGTTCTAGATGCTACACTTCACTTCTTCCACAAAACATTTTGTGCTTTACTGAGAGAAGTAATGTATTTACTATATCGTGGTTGATATATTTAACATTTATAATTCCATTTGTTTCAGAATTTCTCTGTAGTTGTTTCTGACATATTTAACTTCATTTACGCACCATTTCCTCTGTGGCAAGAGGGCTCAGGTTTTAAACCAAACTCATGTTCCTAAGTGGTGTTCTAAGTGAACCACATTATAAATGTATAATGTTTCTTCAGTCAAGCTTGATAAACATGGGAACATCTGGACTGGTGATGGGTTGCTATGGTTGCATGCATCAGAATCATTCCACCTAACCTTGCACAGGGCATTGGGTCACATGGTAGGTTGTCAGTATTTTTTCAAGTACTTTGCAACTTTTCTTTTTGCATTTATCAAATTGTTCCCTCAGAACCTCATATAGAGGTCTGTTTGGGATTCTGTCCTGATCACAGGTATTGTTAAACTAATTTTGCAAATTCTATTGGATTATTTAACTCCCTTTAGAAGCCAAACCTCTTCAAAGGGCCATCTGGCTGGATGATGACAGAGAGATCATCAGGAACTCAAGTTGCATTTCACACTCCTGCTGCACAGTTTGTTCTGTTTGACGTCATCCAATTAGAATCAGGGCTGTAATTGTGAAAAAAAATCACAGATCTCAAGTTCAAAAGCTTTGTTTCAAGCAAAAAAAATGTGTGGATATCAAATGCTTCTACTTTCTTACTTAAATAAATGTTTACAGTAGTGTTTACAGCTATTTAACTGATCAATATATCACTGATAAGAAGTACTGAACATACCGTCTGGCAGTGGTTGTTCACCCAGAGATATTTGGGAAACAGGTGTTTAGGTCTAGAAGGATTATACTGTATGAGTGCTGATATGTACAAGAAGATGCAATTGTGCATTCTTAAGGATTTGTCTCACGTGGTGGGAGTTTTGGATTTCAGCCTCCATTACATAAACACCTGTCAACATTATCTTTTACTTCCTCCTCCTGTGGGTGCTCCCATGCTGGCTCATTTCTGTGGTAGGTGGAATGCTAGAGTAATTCCTGAGAACCCACTAAACCTACTAGTTTTATCACAATATTTTTGGAAACATAACAAAATTGTCAACGGCTTTTCACCAATTTTCACATTCCATGTTTTTCAGTGATAGTGTTTCTTTCACTCTTTAGTTAACAGGATCTCAATTCAGCAGGACTTATCGATTCATTGGTCTAGCTGATATATTTAACCATAGTGACCTGCAAGGGTAACAAAACAAGGTTGCATTTCCTTCAGTCATTCCTAGCCCTGGTTACAGTTATAACGGCACAGGGAGAAACCCACGCTGACCTCTGTTTAAACTGCTGTTTTCACAGGCAACACAAGGTGGCACTCTTTATTTGTGTAGCTATTTTGAAAGCACACAAGCTAGTTTACATCAATTAAAGACAAATATGGCAAAAAACACAGCTTGTGAAATGCGTATGTTAGAGGAATCACAAATTATAAGATGGCCACTAAGACTGGACAAATATGAACAAGCTTCACGTAAGAAAGAATCTTGCTCTTCTTTTCAGCCGGTCTTTCCAGTATCAGCAGATTTATGTTTGTTGGTGCCTTTGTAGGATCACATACTGTATGTTAAAAGGCTTTCTATCAAAGCAGATGTTGCTGGTTTCGCTTTTAGCTTCAAATAAAGGTGTCTGAGTACCATGTCATAATCAGCACTGTTCATGTCCAAATCAGGTCTCCAGGTGCTCTTTTTGTCAGCTGACTGGGCCCAGTCTTTCTTGGTCTCCTGCCAGGGGCCCTCAGAAGGAGCGGAGATAACTGATATACTGTTCACATAGGTCAGACTCGCCACATCTGTGGAATGCAGAAAAAATAAATAACAAAAGAGTTCACTGCAAGGGAAAGAACAGATGTTACACTCTTATAAAACAGCCAAAAATAGGCAGCTGTATCATGTTTGGCAAAACACCATCCCACACAGAAGGAGGGGGGAACTTTGCTCTTTGTACTGTTTTACAAGGACTTCACTTTTCTGTCCTTCACCTGAGGAAGAACTCCCAACTCCTAAAATGCTGGACTTCTTGGCCTTGCTTTCTTTACATTGTTTTAAAGGGTGACAACAATAAGAATATGCATCTTTTAAATACATTAATTGCATTTGTTTTATGTTTGTCATTCCAAATGATCCCAATGAGCTTCACATACTAAATAAGAAGGAGAAACCTTCATCCATCTCTGAAAAGTAGCACCATCCACCTGCCACATGGCAGCCACTATGTGCCATGACAGCCCCACTAGATAGTAAATCAGGTGGAGAAGAGAGACATTGCTTCACAAATTGTCTCCCTTATCTCTACATCTCTAATTTAATATTTTTCGTGAGGACAATGCCTTTAAAAAATACCATAATAAATCTGTGAGAGGCCACTGTCTCTTTCTGTTTAAACTCTACATGTGAAAACCTATGCTGCTATGATCTGTTCTTTGCTGCTTTGTCTTCTCTTTAAATAGATCTCCACTGTTTTGCTGATGTTCAAAGAAGGTCCTCTGTGGTTCCAGGCAAGATTCTCCAGATACCCAACCTTTCATCCATGCCCTCTTCATCATCCCCTTTCCCAGTCAGCCTCTCAAACCTTTGCCTGCAAGCCCCATCTCTGGCTGATATCCTATGCTCCGCAGCCCACAGTATCACTTCCTCTATCACTTTCCTTGCTATTAATGACTGGACAATGTCAAGATGCATCAGATTCTCCATAAACACAATCATTCTATAATAAATTATTTTAAAGACAAATAATTTGTTTGGTATTTTAAACGTGATTGTCAGCATCAACTGTTTCCATAGCATGGTGATGACGGCAAAAAAAAACATGGCACAAACTTTGCTCTGGACTACAATACAAAAGTAGAGATAGAAGAGGATAAAGAACAAAACAAAGAAAGTGAAACAACAGAGTAGTGAGGTGAAGGGTGCAAACAAGTCTTGATCAACAGTCTCATCTGCTTTTGTGATGATGCTATTGATCATGTCACTGGATTCTACTCTGCTGCACTCTGCTGACCCCTGTGTCTGTATCTCCACCTACCCACTATTTACCCAACTGTCCTCTAGTTCTGGTAACCCAGATTCCCCCCTTATTCCAAACCCTCAGTTCACCAAGTCTTAATCCCAGGTCTACCCCCTTACTCTTTCAGTAAACTTAATTATTCTTCTGCCTCTGTCCCCTCTGTCCCCTCTGTCCACTGGCTCATAAACAATACCTTTGGTATCTCTGCCCCTGGTTTCTTTTTTCAGCTCTTGCAGCTTCTGACACTGCCTCTTCAGTCCTAGGCTTGTCTGGCTTCCTCCCTCACATTATAACATGTAATCTAATTTCTGCTCTTTTCTATATTTGTTCTTCTAGTTCTATTTCAGGTGTCAATCTCACTTGACACATTCTGTGCCCTTAGTCCCAAATGCAACTCACATTCCCAGAGCCTCTGCTGCTGATACCACTGCCTGGGCTCTGGGTCTCTCTGGCATCCTACCTCCAGTTCAGTCAGCAGGCATCCTACAATCTGTGCTCTCATTCCTGTTTCCTAGCATCCAATACAGCAAAGTGGGTGTTCCCATTCCCTACCCCTTTCATATTATTTTAAGCTGAAATTCATAAATCAGTAATTACATTATAGATATAAAATGTGATTTATGTTTAATAAGATGATTGTATATTAAATTTGATAAAAATCCATAGATCACAAATCTGTTTTTTCATGGCAGCAATTCAGGATTAACAGCATATACATGTGCTTTTAATATGATTTATCTCTTCTAGACAAGGTGGGACATACTGTTTATTTTCTAAAGTGGAAATAATCTGAATGTTATACAATGCACTATTATGATGTCATTTATAATACTGTGTACAATTCTGTTTGTTTTACAATAAAAGGAATATATTGTGATTAAGAAGAATTCAAAGAACAGCAGCAAAAATAGTTCCAATAAATCCAAGTCTAAAATGAATACCACACACCAGCAGGTTAAAGGTACTGTGACTAAAGGTATCTTTTCATAGTTAGGCAAAGAAGAGTCGGAAGGGATCTGATACTTGTATTCAAAATCTTAAAAGTTATTGATAAAGTCAATCAGGGATCAGGGAAGGCGACGAATAGAAGACGGCCTTCATTACCACCCATGAGCACTACGAATACCAGGTAATGCCCTTTGGCCTGGTTAATGCACCCGCTGTATTCCAAAATTTTATGAATGATATATTCAGAGACATCTTCCAGAAATACTTATTGGTTTATCTGGATGACATTTTAATATTCTGCTGCAATTTACAAGAACACATCTCCCACATTCGTGAAGTTTTGTCTCGCCTCATTCACACCAAGTTATACGCCAAGCTGGAGAAGTGCATTTTTCACATCTCGAAGATCCACTTCCTGGGATACATTATGTCTCCTCTCAGGGTAGAGATGGATCCTTTTATGATTTCTGCCATCACAGACTGGCCTACCCCCCAAAACCTGAAACAAGTCCAGAGTTTTCTGGGCTTTGCCAACTTTTATCGTCGTTTTATTAAGAACTCTGGCTCCACTGTTGCTCCCGTCACTGCCCTGACCCGTAATGGCCCCAGGCAGGGCAAATGGACCCCAAAGGCAGACAAGGCTTTCCACCAGCTCAAGCAGCATTTCTCCACAGTCCCTCTCCTCCATCACCCAGACCCTACTCTCCCCTTTGTCTTAGAAGTCAACGCCTCTGCCCACGGAGTCTGTGCCTTCCTGTCCCAGGGCCACAGAAAAAAGTGGGTCCTTCACCCATGTGCCTTCTTCTGTCACCAGTGGAGATGAACTCACAGACGCTCACTATTGAGGAAATCCGTCTGGAGCTCCCTTCGTGCGCCTTTGTAAACAACTAATTCTTATTCGCTGCCTGACTCATCGCTCGTTTCTGGATCACGTTTTTTCCATCTGCTTTCCCGTCTTTGTGTCATCTGAGCCATGCACAGGATCCTCATTTTTGCTGCAGCCCTGTCAGTCAATAGCTGGAGTCATACTGAGCAAAAGAACAGACTAAAGAGATAAAATTGAAGAGATATGCAAAGATTCAAAGGTCTTAGGACGTGGGCAGCTGGGAAGATGACATGGTCTTAAGATGTATGAGGTGATCACCACAGTAAGAGGAGACAAGACTGGAGCTGTAGAGGCTGCCAGGTGTCATCTAGTACCTGGTTTGAGTCTGCAGTCATTGGAAAGAGTGTGTAGAGAGGTGGTACAGAAACACTCAACCAAGAGTCAGCTCGTCTTGGGCTATAACTGGAAACAAAATCTGGTTATTGAAAGAAATGGCAGGTGTTTTTACTAACATCTTGACTCTATATTATGGAATACTGTTGGTTTTTTTAAAATATTCATTGTTTTAGGTTGCCAGGACTTGGTCTCAGAATTCTGTTAAATGTCTTTTTTTAAGCCACTGTTTTCACTTTTTACACATTAAATTTAATCACTAATTTATCAAATGATTAAATTAAGCATAGAGTGTTTCTCAGGAAGGTTCATGGCTGTTGTTGAAAAGTGATCTAGCACGGGAGGTGTTTATAAACGTTTCATTATTTTTCCTTAACAAGCAAATGATTCTTAAATTATTTAATTGGGAAAAAGCCCTGTGGTTCATTACAGTAGTAGTAGTTTGTCAGGACCTAGACAGGACCAGACATTGCTGTCAGCATTGAACTCATTTCGGTTTTCTCTTCTGATCTGATCCTGTTCTTACTCTGCTTTGTTCTGTGTGCCTCATTAAATTAGTTTCTGAACTGCTAGCAATGTCAATATCTTTTTTTATGGTGACTGGAAGGCTAAGGTGAAGTTAGCTTGTTACTTCTTTTAGAAACAGATTTCTTTGCAAACTGTCCAACCATTTTCAGAGGAAGCCTTTATTACATTGTCCACTTTTCCAGAGCTGAACTTCATCTCTGTCTTTTCACACAGAAAAATATTTGTGGGACTTATTGGTGCATTTTTTAATGTCAAAAGGTGTCAAAGAGTGAAAAGGGTGGAAACGTCAGACATAGAGATGCTCTAAATGTATTAAGCATCTGATAGAATATATTGAGAGCAATATTACTCTCTCTTTATCTACAGTAAATTAAAATTATGAGCTGGGAGGACCCCTATATAGTAATACAGTACCAATTAATACTGAACCAGTAATGTTAGCATTGTGTATATGATTATGTTGTAGAATTGCCTTCCACTCATAAAATCAAAAGTGAAAATGTTTTTCTAGAAGTGAAGCATTAGTTTCATAATAAAAAGTTTAACTTTCAATTAAGTATTTCTGACTACATAACATAATAAAACAATTTAAAAGCCAACAAAATGCTACAGTATATAGTAAAACATTACATTAAAATAACTAATGTCAAGGCTATGCAATTTGTCAACACTGAATACTGAATTGTGCACAATTCAGGTTCAGAAATAATTCCTTGTCTAAAAGGAATATCACAGAGAGAAAAGTTAAAGGGAGTGAATCTTTTCAGAACAGAGGTAATTATAAGTGAGTGACAAAATGGTGCTGAAAAAATAAGACTTAAAGGCCGCAAGTGGAAGTTAAGGGAGGATATTTAGTTGTGAAAGCCAGAGCCACCATTTTTGCACAAAGGGTGGTGAGTTTCCAGAATAAGCTGCCAAGTCATGTTGTTTTCAGAAAACAAATAACCAGAACACATATGCAACTGTCCATGCCCCCATATTTTGGAACAACCTGGGAGTTTCCAACTCAGAGAAGGCTCTGTCTCAGTTCTTCTCCCCTGTCTAATAATGTTTAATTAGCTGTGTTGTATTTAGAAAAAGGCAAACCTAATTGTCTCCAACTTCAGAGGTAAAGACATTCTTTAAAGCACCTAAATCTGGAAATAGTGTTTAAATATGAACTTATCTCAGAAATAAAATACTTACCTTGAAGGCATCACAGTATGTGTCAGTGTGTAGGCCTGGTCATTTCAGTGTGTGGAATGCTGGGCAGACTGAGGGATAAGGAGGCCTAAATAAAGACAACACAAAACTATACTAATCCCAGATTACACAATAAATGCTTCATTTTTATGTTAACTGATTAGTGTGGGAGATTCTTTAAGATGCACAGCCAAGGATAGAATTTTATTTCAGTAAGATTATAAATTACAAACTGAAATGATTTCAGAGCTTTTTTTATGGTCCAGGAAATCATTTCATAAAAGCAATTGTCGAGAAATTGCCTTCACAAGCATATTGAAGCTCATAACACTAAATTGTTTTCCCAACCTTGGTTCTCTGAAAACTAAATGAAGTTTTCACCAATGGAGGATGTGCACATCACTGACCATTCCTGTGCTATTATGCCAAATCAGCCTACTGGGACCCTGCCTTGATACTTTGAACTTCACTGTTTTTATCTAGACGTTGGGAGGACGGTTTAATCTATATACATTTTTTTTAATCAGAATCAGAGGTCAGCTAAGAGCAGACCAGAAAGGGTGATGATTACGTTACTTTTCAGCCCAAACAAATGGCTGACAATACAGTCAATTGTTGGGCACAGCATGAGGACTGGTCAAAGCTGCCATTAGAATTTGAGTGACAGCTATCTACACATAATAATGCTGTTTAGATCTCATCCAGGAATGCTCAGGCAAATATAGCCATGAAGTGACATGAGCCTTAGTGTAATCCAGCCTTTAAGATTCCAGTGGCAGAAGGTTGGTGGATTTTATGCTAGTTGGATGTTGTCTATAATTAAATGGCACAATCTAGATTTGGCAGGAACAGAACCACAGATCCAAAAAATTAACAAAAACCACCCCACTAGCTGAGCATATGCCGTGGGGGTTAATATAATATTATATTTTCACCAATTTTAATCAATATCTCTAGGGGAGATAGACAACTGGCGACAGGTCACTCTGAAAATAATATTTCTATTTCGAAAGAGTCTAATAGCTCAGATGCAAGAGAAAATCCATTCTTCTCTTCAGAGAGACAGGGAGAGAGAGTGTGCCTTAGCTGGATTTCCATAGGCAAGGTTCTGGCTCGAACACTGGGACATCCACATGTGCAGTTTATATTCCTAATAATTAAATGGGATCCGATGTAGGCAATGATCCCAGCATTGCATTCCCATGCGGCTGGCAGGAGAATGAGGCTTGAGCCATATTTCCTCTCCCCTGAGGCCCTCCAGCACTGACCAGCAGAGTTCTGGCTCAGATAAAGACAGCGAGTCTCCATTGTGTCACAACGTGTCAAAGAAGCCATGGCTGCCATAATAACTTGGGAGTGTAATACAGATTTCAGAGGGCAGTTTTGGTAATCAAACTGCAAGTAATTGAAGTAAAGGGCCTCAAAGTGAAAAACTCAGAATCACTGGCTACTCACAGGCAAGTGGGCTAAGGCTTCTTTCTTTCTGTGATGAGGTATTTTTTTCTACCTCTAAAGTTTTTTTTTCTGTATGAGAAAACTTCTCTTTCTGTTTGAGGTTTAGACTGCAATCCATCTGCTCACTGCAACATCTTATCCTATCTTTTCTGACACCACTTTAATGAAGCTAGTGATTTGGCTTGGATCCTAAGAAGTTTAGTGAAGAAAATAGCCTTTAACAGGTGCCTCGAGCACTAATTTAAAGTTGCACACTGAAAAGGAACAAAATCTCTCACTTAGAAAGAATGAAGAACAGGAACAGCAGTGACAAGATGTACGATAACAGTTATAATACTGGAACTGAACATGGTGCAAATGGCACCCTATATTTATAAAACACCCTAGGGGGTGAAGAAGATGACGTGGGAAGGAGTTTTAGATTCATGAGACTGTCTTAACCAAGCCACTGTATCTGTGAGCTCCCCTCTTCTGTCATCTTATACAAAGTATTAACAGGCTAACAGGTATAAGTCAAGATTCTCCAGTCCTGGTGTGCTTCAGCCACATATACACTTTCAAATTAAACAGTCAATGTGCCTTAAAGATTCAGTAGTATAGTAGTACCATCTATGTTCTAATGAGAGAAGTTAGTGGAAGTAAACAATAGTCTCTGTTGTGCTAAGTACATAATACAGCTTGTCAGAAATTCTTTTCTCATATCGGTGCCTTGAAACAACATGTGGATTGAAAATGAGGAAAAAAGTGTCATTATTAGAACTAATTTAGTTTTCAAAAGTAAGACTTTGACAGGTACAAATGTATTTAAAGTTGGGGGAATATTCAGAAATCTTTTTATAGCCGATTATGGCTTTCCTTACAAGCAAGCTCCAGTGGACTATTTTAAAAGTGATTTGCAAAATTATTTACTCATCTCCCAATGATGTCCCATCCATCCATTTTCTAACCGCTTCTTCTGCTCAGGGTCACAGGGGAACCAGTGCCTATTCCAGCAAGCAACAAGCACAAGGCAGCATAAATCCTGGCATAAACCATCACAGGGCAAATAAGCATGCACACTTATGCCTAGGGACAGTTCCCCCAGAAACCAATTAACCTACCAGTATGTTGCTGGACTGTGAAACCCATGTGAAACACAGGGAGAACATACAAAATCCACACAGATAGCACCCTGGGTCTAGAATTGAACCCAGGACCCCAGTGCTGCAAGGCAGCAATGCTAATACTCCACCACTGTGTCACCTAGTCAATGGATTAAGGTAAGGATTACCTAATTAAGGTAATCCTTAATTACCTTAAGGATTAAGGTAACTTGAATACATTCTCAGAACTTTTAAGGGTGTAAAAGTTAAATGACCACAAAATCTGTAAATAAAAACTAAGACATTCATTGCAAAGTATTCACCCAGGTGAGTCAACACCTGGTGGAAGCACATTTGGCACCAATTACAGCTAGGAGTCTTTTTCGATACATCTACCAACTTTACACAGTGGGATAATACAAATTTCTGCCATTCCTCTTTGAAAACGTACTAAAGCTATGCCAAGTGGCTGATCAGTTTTCAAGTCTTGCAATAAATCTTCAAACCAGGACTTTGAGCCACCCTGATATTCACTTTCTCCTTTATCCACACTAATAAAGATTTGGTATATTGCCCCGCTGGAAAGCAGACATCTCACACCTCAGATTTTGAACTCTATACTCATTTATAGTCACCACTGGATTCATATTGGCATCTGTAACTGGTTTCCCCATGCCTGGCTGCTCAGTTTGGAGGCAGTGCCTGGGTACGTCCACTTCTTAATTAACTTCACCATACTCAAGGGGAAATTTATACCCTTCTCTGTCTTGCTGTAACTTCAAAATATCTCCAAGTTGTTTTGAAAGCTCGTTGGTCTTCATCATTGAATTCTTGTTTGAAATTCAGTTTTCATCCCCCGTAGTAAAAAGTATAGAGCCTCATTAAATGACCCAAGTCATTAATACCAATACGTAATTGACCACACTTGTTTTAGACCTGAATTTCTATAACAAGTTTTTACAAATGCTTCAACAATTATAAAGATCTTCCTGCCTGATCTATTTTCGGATTTAAATTAAACTCTTCTGAGCCCTCTACCCGATGATTTTCTGTTTTCTTTTAATCTGGTAACATTCCCAGGTGACCCTTATTTTCACCCTTATAAAGCAGCTGCCCACTTACTATTATAATGAGCCAGAAGTACCTGACTATAGCAAAGCCAATAACTGAAGAATGACCTACAGTATAATTAGTTAACTGGAACAAATCAGAGGAAACGAATTAATCAGTTGAGCCAAGATACCAGCTAGAAAAATAACAACATCCAAGAATTGAATGCTTTGTGAATTTTTGGAATGCCTGGTAAGACAGGTTTGGTTTATCCCACTTGGTTATGGGCAGCCTCCTGGCCATAGAATGAGGGTGTTTGAACCCCATTCAGAGAGGGGTAAACCAAGGAGAGGGTGGAGAGGGGGTGGAGGAGGGATGCTTGAGACTAATGCAAAGGAAATGTTTGTTCAATATATACTGTATAGAGCTAATTTCAGTAATGATAGTGATTATGTAATGAGATTTATTTATCTTTGTTATCCCTCCCAAACTTCAGTTAAGAACTTCCATATCTAAGTGATTCATTAGGTTGTATCTGTTTATTTAGATTGTTATGAACATTTGTTTTAAATAAATCTTTTACACTACTAGATAAAACCTGAGAACTTTATGTGAAAAATACAATATAAAATACAATTTTCTATTTTATTGTCAGGTTTTAATAAAATATTTGTCTTAAGATTTGTTCAGACAGCTATAAGTTCATTGACTGTCTTGCAATGAGGTCTCCCATTTATTTTTGTCTGTGAGTTTCATAATAAGAATAGTGTGTGCTGAACAAAGTTCATTTTGCTCTTAACATGCACTGCTCCTTATTAAAGAGTGAAAGCCAAAAATAGACAAATATATGCCAAAAAACGTGTTGTAATCACAGACAAAACTAGACAGCAAAATGGACTTAAAAGTGAAAGAAGTATGAGCCTGGTTATAACACTATGTTCTTTTATATTTTAATGAACTATAATCAGAGATGGAACAGATCAGATACACAGAGTGTGTTGCCAAACATTTATAGGTAACATGAAGTCAGAAATGAGTGTCTTATCATTTTTGGAATTCCTCTGGTTTTTGAGGAGGTAATCTATCTCTACCATTTAGTGATGAATTCAGAATGAGGAAGAGAGGAGAAAAGCAAGAAAGGCACTTGCTCCTTATCAGAGTCCTTTCTCCCAAGGTCTCTGATGGGCTTGCTATATAACAAAGCTGGCTGCGTGCTCAGGATCTATTTATTCACTTGAACAATGTGTTGTTGTCTTTTTCAGTAGCATTAGATGAAGATCTAGAAGAGCAAAACCGATCTGCAAAATTCTGGAATCTAATGATATATAACCGCAATATCAAAGTAGTGTTAATGCTTGTCAGCTAAAAGAAAGACGATCCACACATTACCGCTTTATACATAAAAACACAAAGAGACCAAATTGCTGTGGACGGAGACAGAATGATCCTGTTGTGGGTTTACTTTCTTTTGATAGGAATGCAATGCATTGAATGCCACGTCTGTGCAAGCAATGGGACAACCAGATCTTTCTCATGTGTGGGAATCAAAGTTCTACAGATGCCTACCGACATTCCACAGAACACAACCTATGTGTGAGTAAAGTTCCTGTAACTAAAGACATAGAATCTCAATAGTGTTAAAATCAGTAAATAGCAACTGTTTGAATTCCTTGTTCTAATTGATGTAACTATCTTATATTTATTTATAGTAATAAAAACATTAATATTTTAGCTTTTACAGACTACATAATATGATGACTGTTGGACTGAGTGAGTTTGAGTGAGTGATCTTTTCCAATTGTTTTATTTTTTCAAATTCAGTTGTTACTCCTGCAAATATATTTTAGCCAATATGGCTGACTGGAATTACTATTTTGTAAATGAATGGGTGGATGTTTTTGGCTCTTTTAATTAAGGGAAACAGCCTTGAACATCGTGTGAAGAACAACATGATCATATCTTGATGACTTCATTTATAATGCTGCATAGCGTGTGAATAGATAGTAAATAATCCAGAAGAAAACATCTTAAATTTTCCAACCAGAAACTTTGCAAATATCACAGTATTCTTATTTCAATTATAGATTTCTACTTGGCCTTTACCAAAAATAATGTTTAATTAGAAATGCCTCACAGTGCTTAATGCTTTACCAAACCAGAAGAGTACAGCAAAACTTCATAAACACTAATAACAGATCAAGTAAATGTGTTTTTCATTTTTATTTATGAACACTTTTCAAGAAACTCATTTTTATCACCTCATGATAGGAAAGATTTATCTTGAGATGTATAGGATCCCACTCCAGACTTGACACAGGTTAATAGTGGTTTTCACAGGGACTGTACATCTCCAAGTCCCCAGTTACTCAAAACCCCTAAATCTGGTCCAGGACATGGTGGGGAGAGTTTCTTGATTACTCCTGAGAGATCTGAGGAGTAAGTTTATATTATTAAACCAGCAATACCCCATTCCAATAAACCTCTAAGAGTTCATCATGTAAATTTAATAGCAACGGTGATTATACAATATATGGGAAGCCACTATGTATAATCTGGGTTCCTTGTGAAACAAATGTGGTCTAAAAACTATCATAAGTATCTCAAGCTATTGTTCCACAAGATTGAAAGATAACTGAAATAAACTATCTTTCTGATGTATGAAGAACCTTTAAGGTTTTTCCCACTTACTTTTGTTACTTACATTTCTTGAAACATTTCCACTCTCCTATCCAGTTTTTAATATTTCAGTTTCATCTATATGCTTATATAGATGTTTTTTAGAGGAACCTTTTAGTTACAAAGCATTACAAAAAAGCATTACGAAAAAAGTTACAAAGCAGCAAGATTTTTGTCACGTTTGACCAATGCAAGCTGGAGACTTTGTCAGTCTTTTGGCACTGTGAAAGCAATAATGATTTTACTTTGGTGTGTAACTCAGATTAATTCATAAGAGTTACTCATAAAATGTAAGTGTGGGGAAATTTTAGGCAGTCAACTACAATGATGATCTAAGGAGTACAAAAGACCTTCTAAGGAATTTAGAAAAAAATAATAATGAAAAACACCTGGACGTTAAATAGAATAATTACATAAACTTTATTTCTTCATTTAAATGAGTGGTACATTTTTAGCTGAGATCAGTTTTCATTCTGAATATGTTGTGCTTTAAATCAAGCAAAGTCTTCCACAGCCCTGTTAAATCCCCATGTGTTAGAAATTAAATTCAAATGCCCCTAAGCTATATCTGACCCCCTTGAAAGCAAGATACAGAAACCTACCTAGTTCCATACACAAAAGGCTCTTTTTTTTCTCAAGGCTCTGGGTTTTGGTCCTAAAGGACAAGTGTATCAGGCGAAACACAGGATTAGAGTGCCTTTGGCTACTATATCAATAGTTTATACTACAATATTAAAAAAACATAGTAAAAAATACAGATGATGTCAAAGTTGTGGCAAAAACTGGACATACAGTAGCAAAATAAAAATTCTTGATGAGAGATGGAGAGGATTTATATCAAGCCATTATTGAAGCTGCAAAAGAAACATCTAATTTTGATTATTTAAATACAAGAAAGTCTAAATTGTTTTGCTCCGGTATTATTCAAAGCTAAGATAACTAACCGTTGTGGAATCAGAAGTATTTTGTTGGCATAGTACAGAAAATAAGTGCATTTATCTTTCATTGTGTGCAGTGACCATAAAGATATTAGAAATTCCAAGGAAATGTATTTAAGACTAATTTTGCCTGGTGTTTTTATGGTTTCATGATCAGAAAAAGGCAAAAAAATGAAAATATTTGTAAAAGGGAAAAACATGGGATAATCTGAACCTGAAGAGATTACTTCTTTCCAGATAGTAAACTTCTAGGTGACTGAAGGTCTTGCAGTGGTGACAGAAATTAATTAGCTGGGACTGCTGTGTATATAACAGGGAGCTGAAGATGCTGACTATGTAGAAAGATCACAGAGGTACATTAACTTCTCTGGTACACAGACTGCACAGAACAGAGAATCTATTTTCTTGTTTACAGCTAGTTTACAAAAGTATCTGTCTAAACACCCAGTTCTCCAGTAATGTAATCTTACTCTAACAACAAATGTGAAGGATTGTTGTATATGGTTTTCCAACTCCCATGTGTAAACACAGTGAGAAATTATTTGTTTTTCACCTGTTTGTTCAAGACAAATATTCATTTGTATACAGAGAACTAATTAATGAGCTCCCCTGAAACAGTGAAAGCAAACAGGTATGGTATTGCTGACCATGCAGTATTTAGTCATGAAAATGCACCATAGTATTTAGATATATTTAGTTTTCAAATTATTATTTTCCTAGTGCATTAAGAAATATTATGGTGCATGTTGCCATTTTAACATAATCACCATATTTTTTTTATATCTGAACCACTATTCACTTGATTTGATTTAAACTCAATAACTTGTTTGCATTAAAAAATCTTGGAGAAGCTGAAACAAATTAAATTGCAACCTTTGAAAATGATAATCAAAATGAAAAGTCGTTACTGTCCTTCCTACACTTACTGGCCACATTACGAATGCAAAATGGAAGTCCATTGTTAAACACTGTTTCCAAACAAATTACACAACAAAAAAGTTGTGTTATTATGTTATTTATTGCACAATGCACTACAATACAGTAGGCATACTCTGGCACATGGCATATTTGACATGAAGCCTCTGTATTAAAACAAACTGAAAACAACGAAAATACTAAGTTTTATTTGACCGGGTAATTTATAATTTAATGTTTCAGTCTTTTTTTGCCTTGCACATTCCAGCTTGTCTATCCTCCCTCTTGCAATATAGCATTTAGAAATATAGGTATTCCCCTCATTCACAATGCATTCTGCTCTAACAGGAAAAACAAAAACTTCCCTAGCTTTTGCCATACTTGCTAGACTTCCATTATGTGGGAACACATGGCAAACTTCCCCATTATCAGGAAAAAACATTACCTATCAAATGAAACCGAGTGTCGCAAGTCAGAACTTGCAAGGGCAGTCAGATCTATGGGCAATGCTTCAATTCTTTCCGTTCCTGTTACGCCAATCACAATAAAGAACATATCATACTCTCCGTCTGGTCACAAGGCCAGGGTTTAAGTCTGTTGTTTTGTATTGTGGGAGTAATTCCACAAGTTGCACCCTAATATTAAGAATAACCCTAATAATGTGGGCAGACAGATGCAATTTCTTCTCCAGTTCAGTGAAAACAAGAATGTTCAAACAGGAATATTCCAGAGGAACGGATATTCAAGAGGGAAGGAATAGAAGTTTTTCTACAAAATGTAATTAATAATGTGGTTACTATTTTCTACCATAAGGTTCTCATGGACCAAAATAAGACATAAGAGGAAATGAGACAGTGTTATCAGGAAGTTATTTACAGCATGGGAAGATTCCCCACTCCCAGGATCACAGATCATTAGTGCAGAAAACTGTTCCTTAAGTGATACTGGGGCTCCTAGGAATAGGTGCAGCTTTTATTCACTATGATGAACCAGAGCTTGTTTTTCTAAAACTTTTGTAAAAGTAAACCGTGTACAAGTAATTACAGAGAGAGAAACCGACTAGGGCAGAGGAGACAATGTAATCATATTTGAGAGTACAATGCTGTACAAGTGGCTTTCATCTGTTCAACTATCCAAAAAGTAAACTGCTCTTCAATTCCTCCCCTAGAGCTACTATTACAAAATGGCTGGTATTTACTAATCAGGCTGTGAGTATTACTCTAGCTCAAAAGTCAGCTTCACTACATTACGCCCTACTGACATTCATAGTGGCTCTGTCAATAAACATTGATAAAACAGCTCTTTAGATTATCTGTATTTGCCTGCAGTCAACTCTAAAATCTGACAGTAACCAAATATAACCTAACTCAATGTTAAGTACAGGGAGTTGAAACCTAAAAAAACTTTTTTTACAGGTGATATTACTCAGATTCATTAGAAATAAACAAAAAAAAAGATGGTTGCCAGGGATTGAGAAACACAGAGTATGACAAGTACCATACAGTATCTATTTTTGACAGGGAGAACAGATAAAAATGTCAATTCCGTTGGGAAGAAGAAAATATTTTTGTAGCTGATTTTATAGAAATATTTGCCCTTGAGTTTAATTTGTTTTTGCATGTTTTTGTTCTTCTTCATATGATACAGCACCCTCCTAACCACCTGACTGCCGTGATGAAAACACCTATTTGGGTGAAAGTACAGATCAGGAAATGACAGGCAAACACCTGTGGGCACTTAAGGGCTTTCATTCATGTTGGAAGGAGAGACTATTGATATTTCTGTTTAATTCTTAAGAAAAACTGCTAAAAGCATCAGTAAGGCCTCAGAAATACTGTAAATAAGAGTTCTATTACCTTTGCAATGTGAAAAAGGTGCTCACATACTTATTACTTTTGTTCCTAGGGAAATTAAGATGACCAAGTTGAAAGTGATCCCCAGTGAAGCCTTCTCTGGACTCACCGACCTGTACAGAATGTATGTATAAGAAGATAAAAGAATATACAGTATACCTATAAAGTCTAATTTACTGTACTTGAGACAAAATTGGGAAAAAGAATATTTGGGGTTTATGAATGGCATGTCAAACATGCATATCAGCCCAGTGTATGGATGATCCTTATTATTTAAATTATTTTTTTTTATTATTTACGGTGCACTTAATACAGGGAATTTATTAAGCTCTATTTCAAAGTTCATACAAAGACAGTTTCTAATGAAAAGAACTTTATTTTCAAAACAAGGTAAATCACAGGATTTCAAAGTTACTTATATTAAAAGATTGTTTTCATTTTTTCACTTCAGAAGTTAATGATAAGGTCTTTGTGGGGTATTATTTATTACTTGCTTTTTGTATATATGTTATACTGTATTTGTTCAATTTTATTTGACTGTGGTTGATTGTAGCAGATATGCAAAAGTGATGCTATACCTTGCTGCTGTGTGCATTTGTGATCAGGGAGACCTGAGATCCTGGTTATAAGTCTGCCAGGTTAAACATACTGTAGTTTCCTGCTCAAGAATAATCCTTTTGGCTTTTTATCAGAGAAAATGCTGTTGGTGAAAGCTGCACCACACCTCCAGAAGGTGTTTACTGTTGTAGATGCTCACAGAGTGAATTAAAGTGCATAGCCCCACAAGGCACATTTCAGAGGTTGTGTGTGTGCTGTCCTCATCCATCCTGTGCTGGTTCAAGAATGTGATGTGCTGGTTTGAAGCAGTAAACCGACAGAATGGGGGCATCGGTTCAATTTTTTTACAAAAACACGTCTAAAAATGAGAAATCGTTTATGTAAGAAAAATCAACAAAATGTGGCAGCTGCCATTGCTTCTAATAAACCTAATTACAAAAAGAGCAATGATACTTATGAGTGTTGCTAAAGTTTTTGGGTACATGATTTGTAAATATTGAAATAAGATTTTATTTAACATAAATGTTTAGTCTTTGATACAGAACATGATGTGTAGCACAGATCTAAAAAACATTTGATATGTATCACAGAAATAGAATGGTTGTGCCTAGAGAAGAGGGAATGCCATGTCTGGCTATAACTACATCACGAAACACTGTGAAAGGAAATGTAGAGTCTGGGAAGAAGCAGTTTTAATGAGTACTTACAGAAACTGTCATAATTTGGAAACCATTCACAGCCACTTTTAACAAACAATAAACCTTGCTGCAAAAAATAATTGTATGGATTAGTGTAAGGTATTTTGAAAGCCTGGGAATTATCAGTGTAGTTATCAATACAGCTTGAAGATTCAGAATGTTTTTTATCTGCTTGTTTGATTGTGACCCATTTTCCAGAAAAATCAAACCTTAAGCACCAGGATGCAGTACTCAATACAGTGACATCAATAAAGTCTTTAAGGGGTAAATAAAATAAATGGAACAAAGAGACTAATTTGATTGAAACAATCTATGACCTTTTCTGCCTAGCCTATAACGAGGCCTTAACCCTTTCTTAATAATCCCAGAGTCCCTGATAAGGCAAGGGACTCAAAGCAAGCTATCCCTATAGACTGCAAGTCCATAAACCTTCTTCTTGGTCATTATTTGAATTACTGTGAAGTAAAGCAAACTGTGATTTCAGTACAAGAAAGAAAAGTACTTGGGCATTATCAGTACTTAAACTAATGACATTATAAACTGAACATCAAAAGGAACAGACATGGCATAGGTAAATTCATTATGATGATTAACATTTGTCAATAACAGGGTTGATCAAACATGAAAAGCAAAGGATAGTAGCATGTGTCCTCTGCTGGAAGAAATATAAACAGTATATATATATTGCATATTTTGCGGTGCATTGCAAATGTTTTATTATGGGATTCTATCCCATTCCTCAGTAGAGTGTGACAAGCACGTGCCTGTTCACTGGTTGATGTGCCCTAAATGCCACATGTAATCCCAATTTATCTCACAGATCTTCAATGAGGCTCAGGTCTGGCAAGCACAAAATGCACTGTTGCATGAGCAGCATAAGGATGTGTCTTTTCTCAAATGTATTAAAAAATATCTGCATACAATTCCTTTCTCATGACTGTTCTGTTCCCCAGTGTTATCACAGAGAATTTTGCACTGGAAGAGATAGGACACAGTGTCTTTAGAAATCTCCCAGGACTGCTGGAAATGTAAGTAAGAAAAGACCACCAGGTCAGCCAAAGTTACAACAACATGCTTATTCTGAGGTGTTGGTACTTATTCCACAATAATACATTCTGGATTGATGGATGTCCTTCATATTACATACAGTTGCAGGCACTCTTAAACACAGGCAAAAATACAGAGAGGAAAGCTTGTTTTGCTACAATGCACCCATTGTCTTGCTGTTTCACAGTTGTAGATAAAGTTTTAAAAAGGAACAGACACTATGACAGAATGTGCCACAGAGATAGTGAGAAAATGATTAAAGTTAAGGTCAGGGATAGAAGAGCATGGGATATGTGATTCTGTGAAGGCAGCAGGATGAAGTCTTGAGCATTTGTGCTCATGATGGGACTCATCTGCAGCAGGACTACTCAGCCTTCACCCCTTCCAGCTCAGTGCAATGTTGTACTGTGATATAACCAGCTACTTCATTGCTATTTTCATCCTGCTAATTATCTTAAATAATTAAATATCTTTTTGTAGTAAACTGTAAAATGGGGTTGATTGGAAGGGATGCAAGTTGAGTCACCTTCATGTAAAGCATAACAAAACAACATCAGCAGTCTTTTGAAAATGCCTCAGGTGGTTTGCAGAAATCCTGCAGTCCTTCTTTCCATATTAAATAAAGTGATAAAAACAGTAAATATGTCTACAACCTCCTCTTAAGATTACTGAGAGTGTGCTGTGAACAGTGCAACACATTTATGTAATTTTATCACAACAAAAAAACATAACAGCTGCTGACCTCCCCTTCTGAAATCACTTTAACTACATCTTCTGCTGCTTTCACTGGTTTCAATTTCTCTCTGTTTACTGCTGTAGATGCAAGCTTATGTAGCTGAGGTAGCTAAAATGAGACCTACTACATGAATATTTTGTGCCCTACTCAAATCTAGACTTTCTGCTCTTTGTCTATTTCTTACTAGCCATGTCTGTGAATCAATTAAATCTGATACCTGTACCTGTGCCTACTGTCACTGTTTTCTGCTGCTGTTAAAACTATTTTTAAAAATTCAAGTAATTAAAACTACCGTCCTATTTCCAATTTACTTTTTCTCACAGAACTAATATAACAGGGGTGGTATCTAAGGTGCAATTTCATGTTATACCTTTTTAGTTTAGGTTTCACACAGAGACACAAACTGAATTTACAGCACCCTTGTCCATTAGAGACTCTGTAACTGTTGACATTTTTAAAACTTGCTCAGAATCCTACCATTTTATTATAGCTTTTAGTGTACAATTTAGTTTTATCTTGGGTCTGTTGGATCAATTTATTGTGCTCTTCCTTTTTATTTCTGCTTTGCATTACACATGTGTTATTTTACAACACTGAGTTTTTTTTTTAATTCTTGGAAATAAAATGTATTATTAGAGATCGTCAGGAACAGAATGCCTTCCTTAATGGAACCTAGCCATGGTAAATCTCAATGTTTTATTTTCCAATTTGGTATTGTTTGACCATTCCTACTCTCAGTACAGTGTGTAGTGGAATTTGCCTCCCCTTATAGGTTTAGTGGGTGGAATAATGTTTTATTTTATGTTTACCACTATCCATTATTAGATATTTTTACTTTCTTGTCATGATACATCACAGCAAACATGAAGTATGAGGCAGGATATTGTCAGTCATACATTATGTTATTCTTTCTGATACTTGTTGATAGCAACAATGTTGTATTTGTTGTTCATGAAAGGTGATGTGTGAAATGAAGACGACATGGTGCATCTGGCATGAAGAGTAAGTTGATGAAACTTCAATTTTTAGCATGCGCTTATATTAATAACTTGTTATTCTTTATTGTTTGCAGAACAATTGCTAAGTCAATAAACCTTGTTACCATTCACAAAGATGCTTTCTGGAATCTACCAAATCTAAAATATCTGTAAGTACTATTTATAGGTTTTTGGTTGACATCTTAAAGCACTCCTAAAATCTCTGTTTTCATCATAAGATGCATTGTTTTTTGCATTCACAAATACAGATGTTTGCACACAATGTTTCCTACAAAGAATTGATATCTTCCATTTACATATTTACAAAATCTCAGAAGGTTTTCTCAGAAATCTCAAAAATTACTTGGCCCAAAGGGCAGGTTCAAAATGGGATTCACCCCTAATCCATGGGGTGGATTATGTCATTATGGTACAATCAGGTCATGCTTTGATTTCTTACTACTTAAGGATAGTAATTAATTTCCATTAAATTTCTCAATGAAACATTCTTTGAGGTGGTCTTCCTGCAGTTAAACATCTGCTAGTCCTCCATTGATCTCCTAATTGATTTGGTTACACTGGATGCTTACTTTTACAAACACCATTTTCCGAGAAGGTACAAATGAATCTAGTCAGTCAAGCTTTTGCTTTCGTATGTGAAATCTCAAGGAGGTCCATGCTTTGGTGTCATGTTTTATATTTCTTTTTTCCTTCCAGCTTGCTTGGGAATGGGGGAAAAGTTGAGGGCAGGTTTGGTTAGCTATTTTTGTGTTTGCATATACATGTACAGAAGTTGGACTTAATAATCTTAAGTGATGCATTTTGTTTTCGTCTTGATATTGCCTGAGAAATAATAGATTTAAAGACTGAAAATGCAGAGAGACAGGGTTTGTCTGGTTTTAATCCCAGTCATGTCACATCCTGCTTTCCCACAGGAACCTTGTAAAGAGGTTTGCATCTTTGAAGATCTTGGATTCACCAACTGAGCATGTAGCACAAAAAAATGCTAGATTTCGTATATTATCAGGAGGATGAACATTTGTGAGGTTGATCTTAAGATTTTTCATTTTCTGTTAATCTTTTTTTTTCAGAACCATATCAAACACTGGACTCAAGATTCTGCCAGATTTCTCAAAAATTACTTCCAGACAACATGGGTTTTTATTGTAAGCTATTCCTTTGTGTCACACAAAAAAAGACAGTTCATAAAATATATGGACAGCGTACATGTGGTTCCGAGCATAAAAGGAGGGGAGAAAGCAAGGCTTTGATGTGGCTGGAAAATTGATCTTAACTGCTGGGAACTGAATCCTGTATACTGGTTATCATAGCTTCACTCCTCAAAAGCAGTACAAGGTCTGATTCACAAGGGCTGCATATTGTCATGGGCCTCAAAAACTGCTAGTTTCACATGTGATTTGATCTTCCTTATTTAGTAGCATTGAGTATATGAGATGAGTTCACAGTGTTCTCAGCAGTGTTTATCTATAAGCACTAACATACAGAATTAAGACTCTTCACAATCATAAATGAGTAGAACATAAATGCTATTGAAAGGCCTTTTAAACAATCTCAGTAAAATGTAACAAAAGAAAAAAGGAGATGGTGACAATGTAAGATTAAGTTTTAAATTGATAATTTTCTTTTATTTTTAGTGATCTCCAGGATAATACAAATATAGAACTTATTCCTCCGGATGCCTTCCTTGGACTGAGCAATGATTACATATCTGAGCTGTAAGTTTACTGACTGCATCTTCTAGATTTAATTAGACCATGGTTGCAATTGAGAGGAAACCATTTAGTCTGCTTTGCTCCTTAGGTGCTTTAGTATTTTATTCAGTTTTCCCTTGAAGGAACCCAGAACGTGGGACTCAAACACGCAAGTAAGCATTTCATTTCCTCAAGTACATGTGATATTAAACTTGGGATGCTTGTTCCAGATATTCACAGGCCTTTGTATAAAGAATATTTTCTGTCGAGAATAGAACCCCTTTCAGTTTCAATTTGTGAACGCTCATCCTTGCTTCACAATAATTCCACATGTTGACCTACAGTATTTGTATACTTTGGGATTTTAAATAAATCTCCTCTCAGTCTACTTTGTTCGGGAGTTAAGGGAGATCATCATCTCAGGATTCTTTATTAATTTATACCTCAAATATGTTCATCTGATCACAGCAGGACACCTTAAATTACAATCATTTGACTCTCAAGGTAAAAGCAGAAAAAGGACTATACATTTGTTCAATTGTTTTTAGTTTTTTATCAGAAGCTATTTCCACTAATTTTCTGTACTGTGGGACTCTGTTGGTGAAATTAATCTTACAGCTCTCTCCCGTTACAGCAGGCTGACAAAGAATGGGATTAATGAAGTTCAGAGCCACGCATTTAATGGCACCAAACTGGAAAAGCTGTAAGTTTCACTCGATATAATGTTACCAGGTAACATTTGGCAGAGGAGCTCTGTAATGGATGTTAACTTACCTTTATGTTTTTTCAGCTTTCTGACAGGAAATGTAAATCTTCGAAAAATACACAATGATGCCTTCCAGGGAGCACAGGGTCCTGTTGTTCTGTAAGTGGCAGTGACTCATTTCATTCTCAGAATCCATAGATTTGAAACATTCCTAAAAGGTCAATCCCAATCCAACAGAAACACATGCAAATCAAACAACACAGAAGGTGTACAAACAAATACAGCATGAAGAGATTAGTCACAAGATTTCAGGGCATATATTTAACCTATTAGAGTACAACCAGCATTAGACTTGCTCAGCCCTCTATGTTATGAGAAATTATAGAGACATAGTTGGTAACATTATTTATTCTTCTTCTACTGAAAAAGCATCTGTTAATACCTAACAATTTTAATAGACTCTTGAAAGTTTTAATTGACCTTGAGAAAAATGCACAAACCTCAAAGTAGATTTTAATTTTGTGTTTAATTCTCTCTGTGTAATTAAAACTGTTAGCAAACTAATTATATTTTTTCTTGACCATATAGAGATATTTCCAGTACAAGCATCAGCATTCTGCCAAAGAACATGCTGAAGAGTATTAAAAAGTTCAGTGCTACCTCCACTTACAATCTAAAAAAGCTGCCCAACTTAGATATCTTTACTGAACTGATCGAAGCCAACTTGACCTATCCTAGCCATTGCTGTGCATTTGCAAACTGGAAAAAAAATCAGTAAGTATTTTATTGCTACTGTACAATGAACAACCCAAGGCTTCATTTTTAAAAAGATTTTAAAAATCTGATATTTATAATGTTTTCTTTGGAGCCTTTATTAGAATATTTGTAAACTGTGTACCCTCCAGGCATAGAAATTTGACCTTCCATCATTGTTGTCTTCATCTTCAGTGTTATTAGCAAACAACTTAAGCATGTCAATACAGCAGTTGTGTTATTTTCCTCCATTTGTATTGTGTTCTGTTGTAAATTATCTTATTACAGTGTAAAATTACAATGTAGTTTCTATTTTCTAGGTCAGCAAAAAATTCAATGTGCAACATTCCCCACATAGACCAAGACGAGCCTGGCTGGTACAATGAGCACTGCAGGAAAGTGACTGAAGTAACGTGCTACCCCAGACCAGATGACTTCAATCCCTGTGAAGACATAATGGGACATACCTACCTCAGGGTATCAATATGGTCGATAAGCATCTTGGCCATAACGGGCAATCTTGTTGTGCTCATCGTGCTAATGACCAGCCGGTACAAACTAACAGTGCCCCGTTTCCTCATGTGTAACTTGGCCTTTGCAGATCTCTGCATGGGGATTTACCTGCTGATTATTGCTTCTGTGGACATCCACACTAAGTCACAGTACTACAACTACGGCATAGACTGGCAGACTGGCTTGGGGTGCAGTACCGCAGGCTTCTTAACCGTGTTTGCCAGCGAGTTCTCGATGTACACGCTCACCATGATCACCCTAGAAAGGTGGCACACCATCACCTATGCGATGCAGCTGGAAAGAAAGCTGCGCCTGTGGCACGCCTGCGCCATGATGTTGAGTGGGTGGGTGCTGTCTTTCTTAATAGCACTCCTCCCCATCGTGGGGGTGAGCAGCTACATGAAAGTCAGCATCTGCCTGCCCATGGATATTGACACGCCCCATTCTCAGGCCTACATCATGTTCATCCTGCTGCTGAACGTCATCGCATTCTTCGCTATTTGCATCTGCTACTTGAAAATCTACCTGACGGTTCGGAACCCCAGTTTTGTCTCGGCGAGCAGTGACACACGGATCGCTAAGCGTATGGCCATTTTGATCTTCACAAACTTCATCTGCATGGCGCCCATTTCCTTCTTTGCCATCTCTGCCTCCCTGAAGCTGCCCCTCATCACTGTCTCCAATTCCAAGATCCTGCTGGTCCTGTTTTACCCCATCAACTCCTGCTGCAACCCTTTCCTCTACGCCATCTTCACCAAAAGCTTTAAAAGGGACTTCTTCATTCTGATGAGTCAATTCGGGTGCTTTAAAAAACAGGCCCACATATACAGAACAGAGACATCTTCAGCTCACTACTCCAACAACAGAAATGGAACATGGGTTTCCACCCTGAAAACCAGTGAAGCCACCTTGTATTCATTGGTTCCTCTGGACCCTCAGCACAACACTCCGGGGAGAGCTACAGTCAGCAAAGGAAACAAAGTTGATGTGCCACAATCACCTGTTCAATGACTAAGTACACAGGGCAACATGAGACTGATTTTCAGATCTTTTTTCCTGGCACTGCTCTTTCAAGGATTGAATACTCTTTCCTTAAACATCTAAACTCAACATTTAAAAAATGAACTAGTGTCCTTCTGCTATTGATATTGAGCTGAATATGCACAACATTTTGGTCTTCATCTGGAAAAGCTGTCGCTGTTCCCCACGATTGTTAAACATATTATTCATTTCCAGGTTATGGTTTGGGATTATCTTTATTATTCCTGCACCCTGAAGTGACTGACATTTTTTCCCGGTATTATTTAAATACCAAATACTTAAAGATGTACTGGATTTTTTTAGTTTTAACTACATTTTCAAGAACCAAATGTAACTTTCTTGTTGTGCCAACAATTTTTTCTTATTCATGAGTATTACTTCTTCGGCACTCCATTCTGTCTGATGGCATGTGTCCTGGTTCCAGGCAAACCAACACAGTACAGACATCTTAAGGAGCAAGTGGAAAGGTACACTTAAAAAATAACTAAATCTTCTGGCAGATTAAATTCTTAGTTCTGTTTTAACAAACTGTACAGTATGTGACAACTTAAAACATAATGGTGTATACTGTAATTAATATTTTTTAAATATAATACTATTTGTTTTGTGTTGTGTATATAGTGAATTTACTTTTTGTGTGGTGCTTTCATTAAAGCCTGCCCATGGAGGCTGGGAGTTTGCAGCAGTTCGAAGAAAAGAGGACAAGATCCGCCGGCAACTGTTTCTACTCTCAGCTGACACAGGACATTTTTTATCTTTTCCATCAGGTCAAGGGAAGTCATATTTGGACAGGCAGCTTTAAAAAATGACATAATGTGTTTAGGATTATAATCAGATTATAGTCTGGGGTAGATTTACATTAACAATAAATGCAGACTTTTCATGGTTCTATTTGTCTTTTGCTGTTTTTCCTATTGTAAGTGAGCATACATGTGTATAAGTGCATTAAAATTTAGTTTTGCAAATTAGGACTCAACTTCTTCAGCGACTATTTTTTTTTTTACTGAGGAACAATTTCAGATGAGAAATGTGTTCAATAAATTCATGTAAAAACCTGTATTTTTATAATTAGCTTTTAAACTCCTCTCCTAGGACAGAATCATGAAGTTTGCAATGTTCCCACAGTGAATTGGTATTAAAACATTTGGCTTTTCTGTGATTTAACTGGAGAGGTCAGATGCTTGACCCCCATAGAGAAAACCAAATGCACAAATGAGACTTACATTTTCTTTAAGACAGTTTTTTTAATGGATTACCTCAACTTGCTGAGTGCTCTTACCCCAGCTAGGTAATAGAGACTCGTGTAGGCTTTTGATACTGTATGTGCAATACATTAATATATACTGTATGCAGTCATTGGTTTACAAAGCAAACGTGCAAATCTTTGTGCATGCTCTACAGCATGTGATGTGTGATAGTGGTGTTTCAAGTACTGGAACTGGGGATGCATCAAAATGCAGTAATACGTAATTGCTAGAGCATGCTAGTCATCCATTTCATTCAGTGTTCATATCTCCGACGCTTCTTATTCAGCACATCTAGTGCATTCAAGGTCATTGTGACCTGACAGTGAAATTCACGCCGTTAGTAATTATGGAGATGGAGACTGTAAGGAAGACAGGCAAAAGTAGAAAATAAGTTTAAACTTTTCAGATGTGGTCATTACAGGCTATAAAAGTGCACACCTTTATGATACAAGATCAAAACCATAACAACTGTGATTGTAAGCACTTCATAACATGGGAAGGGAAAAATACAGCAACAAAACTAAGATGATCTAAATGCTTCTTGTTTCATTACTTTTACTTTGGGGTCATTAAACTGCTTTACATGTATTTTTGTTTTCTGAGAAGATCATGCCTCTAATTCATTGTGTGATATTTGTCAATATGTTGCTTTTTAAAAAGATTGCCCTCCTTATTTTGCTGCAGCTCCTCACAAAATAAACACTGTGTGTCCTATCCTGTACAATAAAACTTAACTAGACCCATGAGTCCACAGTAAGTTCTTAAGAAAGGGACTTATAAAGATAAGAAATGCGTGCTCATATACTAGCTTGTAATAAGTGCAATTGTAAAATGAACAGAAGTTGACAGTCTTAGAAAAATATATTTTTTTAAAAACTCTCCCAGAAAATAACATCTAATGTCAAAGATAAAGTATATTTGAAACGGGTCAAAGAATCTTCTTTAAGAGACATCAAAGAAATAAGAATGGAACATTTTATGTCAATTTGTTCTATTTTCATCCTGTTGGATTTATGGGGCAGGCAGCTTTGCGTGCTAAGCCAAAATATGACCTAATTGTTGATTGTGTCTCTTTGATCAAAAACCACAGCTAATTTTGTTTGAATCCTTTAGACTTCCGTCAGCTGCCTTGGTACTGTAGAATGGGAATTTTGAAACACATAAACATGTTATCATTGTGAAACAACACTCTCTGTGTTTATCTGTCTAATAATCCCAAGTTTAAGAACCTTATCTCTTAGCTGTTTAAGGTGTTTCTGTTTTACACCCTTAGTGTGTTTAAAATGTGATGCTAATGTCTTTAACATTTCAAAATGATCTGTACAGCCTGCTATATTAAGTACTGTCATGATTATTTATTTTGATTCATCTGATTTTTCCTTTTCTGAACTCTACTTATCCTTTATGTAATCCCTGAAGTGGAACAGCTTTTCTTTCTGTACAAAACATATAAAAACATATAATTGTAATATTCCTTTCTCAGCCTTGTGTTGCCCAAGAAAGGAGGTTGTGTGATCACTTTAAAGACAGATCCCACATAAAATCTGATCCGCTGCCTGTAAAGGAGTACGCATTTGAATAACACCAGTATCAGATGCCTTTTTGGACTATGATGTGTGGCAGATTGCCCTGTCAGAGAATGCACTGACCACAGGGTAAATGTAGAGATACAGCTTCATGACTAAACTTATGCATATTGTGCCTGTAATTGATTATGATGTAATGTTAATTGAAAGAAATATAGCATTAATCACGCATGTTTAGACCGCGCATAAAGGTGTGTCAATTTCACAAAGGGCTGAGAGAAGCAGATGCAGAGGGTGAATGGCTGAATTTTGAGCCTAAATGAAACTCTTTATTTTTACGAATCTTGTGTTGAGATCTTTATTAACCTTACTTAAAGCCTTAACCTTACTTTATTTACCTTACTTAAAGCCAGGATCAGCACTTGGAAATTTGCGTTAGAGATTCTCACATGCAAAGATCTGCTGAGCCATGTTACCCGAGTTTGGAACCCAAAAATGGTGGCACGGTGATGAGATAGTGGCCCCTAGTGACCAGCAAAGGTAGTACAGAAGAAATCTTTAACAGATGTTTCTAGTGAAGTACAGAAAATTGCTGGAGGTGCAGATGACTGCTGAACAGTGCAAGGCTAATGAGGCCTGGAGGGCTGAGATCAGGAGATGGGTACAGCAGGTGTAGAGGGCTCTGTAGTAGGCACTGGGAAGTGCCAGGCATTAAGGTGGATTCATTACAAACCTCTGGAATTTTTTGTGGGCTGCCAGAGCTCTGGTGCTTGGAGGTTCAACCAGACACATTCTTAGAAAGGATTGGTTAATCCCCAATGAATGGACTGGGTCGTGCCCCAAGAGAATCAAAAGTCCCAGCTAAAGGAGGGGAGGAGTGGAACTACTCAACTCAGATGAAGAACAAGTGCCCTCAACAGAATGAGGCAAAAATGAGGGACATTTGATCCAGGCAGTGGAGAACAACCTCCTTACAGCAGGCTTTCATTCACCTGGTAGGGTTGAGCCGGTGGCGAATGTGTGAGGCAGATTGCCTGGTCAGATGGTGCTCTGACAACTGGAGACACCCTCAAAGTCTAAACACAAATGTAGCTGTGCTGTGATTGAGCTTTGGTAATTGAATGAAATGCAGGAATGCTCATGTGTTTGGACTGTATATACAGTTGTCATCTTCAGAGAGCTTTGGGAGACGTTATTGCAAAGAGTGGGAGTTTGTTTGCAGTGCAAGATTAAGACATTTTTATATATGCAAACTTTAATAAAGCCAGCATTGCCACTTGGGCCCTTAATTACATCTGTGATGGATTCTATGTGCAAAGAACCCCTAAGCTATGCTTCCATGCCTTGAGATTCTCCTCAGATAAAACATTCCTGTTGAAGGGGATAGATTAAGGTATTGAAGCCCACACCTGTGTATAATTATTTAATCTTCTGTCTTTTCAGATATGATTTTAAAATTCAGCTGCTCTATGTGTTTCACCAACGCATTTTTTAGTTCTAGATGTTGTTGAACCGGTGTATATTTAATTTCTGTTCATTTTGGGCCAAAATGTATAAGCAATAGGCTAGAACACCTCAATGAGAAACGTCTATGTTTACAATCAGAATGTAAACTGCAGTCTTTTAACTTTACCATTCGAGGGGTGCATCTGCCCTCTGCTGGCGGGAGGATGGCATCATCAGTAGTAATGGGAGTTCTTGAGAAAATATTAAGTGATTTCATAAACATCAAGAAAAGTTAACACATATACAGGCAAGGTTCATGATTCATATGCTTGATTCATATAACGTTAAATACAATCTTTGATTCTCCCTTGTAGTGGAATTTGATTGAAAGTGTCAGAAATGTATCTGGATTCAGTTAACAACATTGTAAAAGAAAACAAACCCTTGATTATTCTTTTTAAACTCTAAAATTTACATTTCTTTTTCATTTCATCAAACGTACCATTTCAAGTCCAGATGAGAGAAAATAACCTTGTGAAGACATTCAAAGAGCATTCTAAGTACAACATACATCAATACAGTAGCAACAAAGGCAATATTCAAACTGCAAACTGCCTCAAAAATATAGTTTTACTGACAACAGCTACACGAGGGTCAGTTAGGTTCCTATATTTTTGTTTTTGTACACTGTAAGTCACTCAAGGACATGTGCATTCCAAAGTGATAAAGACAGTGTTATTGACATTATTCTGATCCTCGGCTCATGCTATTGGTGGACACATCATGTGCTATTGCATGTCAAGGTTATTACTGGTGTCAAAGAGATAAATTTATGTTTGAATTGAATCTCAAATATTTTTTGAATTATTTTTTTTACTGCACAATATAGTGTTAGGTAGCTTTTAAAGTTATTTTGTTTTGCCTGTAAATCTCAATCAGCAGGGAATGTGATGTTTCTATTGATAGAGGCAATGACAGAAGAAAATGAATATGCTAATATGCATGTGTACTAATATAAAATTGCTTCAGGGGGTTATGGGATGTACACTTACCTATTAGAGTCACTGTATACAGGACCTAAATTACAGGTTTCCTGAATTGTTGCTTCAGTAGACAAATGGCCACTATTTGGTATAAATACAATATAATCAGTAGAAATACACTGACTACAATAAGTATTTGTCATGCAAATCCACTACTCATGGGAGTTCATTTCTACATTGAATAAAATGACTTGAAAATGATAAATGGTGAATACAATACATTTTTCATTTAAAGACACATAAACAAAAAAAACCTGGGAAATTGCTGGAATTAACCTCCTCTGTCCTCTTTGAGTCTGTTTCCGTTCCTCTCCCCACCTCTTGGAGTGAGAATGGCTATCCATCTCTGTAGGCCTCTCACCACTGCCCTTTCTTTTTCTAATTGCATGCTAATGGTCTGCTTGCAGGCCTTGTTCTTTCTCTTGGATATCAAAATATGATCCTCAATTCATGCTGCTTGTCCTAAACTTCCTGGGAATCTTCCACTGCAGACAGGCGCTCAGTGTGGACCTCTTCTCTTCCAGTGGCAGCTTTATCCCTGTGGTTAAAATTCAACAATTTCAAAAGATGTATATTTTCCATATATTCTAAAAAGGGAATAATATACAAGAAGAAAGAAGGACTTGTCCTGAACAATCAAATGATTGCAGGAGTCCAGGGATTTGAGATGTACCCATTCCTATTGCCGATGAGACATGATTAGGGTACAGACATTTCTCAAGAAATGGAAATTTGCCACACAATAGTGTAACAAAACATAAATGACTTGTTTTCAAATGCATTCAAATGCACTCACGTTCACCAGACTTTGAAGGTAACAATTTTGCAGTGGTTGACAAGATCTTGCACTGGTGATTTTGATCGAGTTGATTGGATGGTACCTGGTGAAGGTGTGATGGGCAGGTCTCACCTTGGAGGAGAGGGATGAACGGTGATTGCAGACACATTTGAAAACATATCTGTATAGAATATCACATATTTCGGTAACCAGAGATATAAAACAATATGGTTCAGGTTGGTTATTAGCTGGATTTTTTCTACTTAGTTCCTACAACAATGTCATTTCCGATTTCTAATTCTGGTAATGTAATATATTCATAGCTTGCACTGACAAAAGGCGGTTGACTTTTGATGCGAGTTTGTTTATTTCTCTCAAAGGTTAAAAGAAACCTTATATCAGTGACAGATTTTTAGTAGTAGTAGTCCTACTTGTTTTTGTAGTAGTAGTAGTAGTAGTAGTAGTAGTTTCAAGTGAGATCAAGTGACTTCTGGGTGGAAACCATTGTACACAACACAATATCAATGGCTCAGTCTGAGTACTGTTTCATTATGCATAAAATAAGAAACAAGTCAAGCTTTTTGTAAAGGTCCTTTGTTGTTGTCATTGTTAATGTTGTTTGTCTTCTAACTGCCCCATTTCTCTGAAAAAAATGTTTACCCAGAGACATTCTCCTTAATGCTGTTATTTAGTTGTTAAATTGCATTTTTATTAAACAAATACAACTGTGCAATCATTAGCTGCTTAATTTGAATTGATAACAGTGAATTATTTTAAACAACTTTAAACAGTACCATTCTATTAGTGCATTATCAGAAAGCCTCTTATTCTCCGTTTGGGTCACACACCTATTCTGGAAATGCAAGACAGTACTACCTCGGACAGGATTCCAGTCCATTACAGGAAACATACTGTACACACAAAGAAAACATAGAGTCATTTAATTAGCCTAGCCCACATGTCTTTGGAATTTGGGAGGAAACTATAGCACCAGGAGAAACAGCCCAGAACTTGACAGAGAACAGAAAGCATTATGATCCAAAATCAAACCCACAACCCAAGACCAATGAATCAGAAGCAATAAGGGCTTTGCGGACAGTAACCACAGATTAAAATTCTGCTGCTAATATCAACCATTGGCACAATAGAAATACAATTCAAGTAAAGGTTAATTCAATGCTGAAAAATAGAAAGGAGAAATTAGCTGCCACAGCTCCTCACTCAAACACCTTCAAAATGATAAGTCTGTACAAACAGTTTTACTTTATTCTTTTTTTATAGTCCATGTGTAATTTTGCTCATCTTCCAAGTACAGTACAAGAGCATTTTGGTTGGAATGATTTTCTGGTGGCCTCTCTGTCACAGCTGTGTTAGAAATATTCTGTCTTTCAAGTAGTGAGCTACACTAAAATGTCTGTAAATTAAATTCAAGAGTACTTGCTAGATTCATTGACAGAGGACTCATTGAAAACCACTTTGCTTCAAAGTGAGCATGTACTGTATAGCTCCAATCAGTTTAACAGTAAAATGTCAAAAGGCCATCACAAAGGGGTCACCAAAAGATTGCACTGTCATGAAGAACAAACTACAACCTGTCACCACAACCTTAAATTATGACATTTTCCTTTGTTGCTGAATGAACAAGACAATGCCTATATCTCAGAAAGCCAAAAAATTGGCCCTCATCACCAACATATCTGCTTGAAAATAACAAAAAAATTATAGTTGAATAGAAAGTTTTTCTTTTCTTCTTTACATTTTTAAATGTAAAGTTATTGATTATGCTTTAACTGTGCTCCTAATTTTATCTGCATAATATACAGAGAAGAACCCTAAAAACTTCAGTTTGTCAAATTTGTTCAACTACTAGCAACTGAGAGGTAACCGGTAACAGCAGAGTCTTTTTGTTTCTTTTCATATGAGGCGTTGTGGTTGGCTGCTAAGCTGATCTGAGTTCTCAGACAGGACAATGAGATATTTGAAACATCTGTCTGTCCAAGACAGGGGCATTCACAAAAAATGGTCCTGAGAATGTATCATCTGCAGCACGATAGAAAAATCCAAAATAAGTTAACATCTGAATTAAACAGGCAAATGGAGTTTATACACAGAGGTTTTGGAGGAAGGTTATCTTATAACCTCTCACACTTCCACCTCCCTACGTTGGGTGTGAAATGTAATCAAAGCGGGTTCCTGGGAGGAGCCACGGAGAACACTGGTAAAAGTCAATGTCCCGTTTTGAGGCTGTGAAGGCCCTGGTGTGAGGTCAACAAAAAGGGAAAAACAAAAAATGGGGCATCCAAACTGGACTATCCCTATCTAACGGGGTCCAGTCTTGGAAAAAAATCCACCACTTGGAACAGCAGCATCCAGACTGGACAATCCCTATTCTGCGGGTCCAGTGTGGGGAAAAAGAACCGCTTTGAGCAATGGGATCCAGTCTGGACTATCCCTATTTAACAGAGTCCAGACTGGAGAACAAGAAGAGTCGGGCCTAAAAACTCAACTTGTCCTGGCAAGGATATGCAGTGGGACAGGAGAAGAGAAATAGAAAGCAGAAACGAAAAAAGAAGGCCTTACGCTCTTTCTCCATAGTCCCTTCCAGGACTGTTGCTGGAATGTTCTCCCCTTACGGGGCTATCAGGACAAGAGTCCTGCCTGCTTGTCCCTCCGGGGAAGTGCTCAGGGTGTTCTTAAAAGGCCTCCATAGCTGCACCTCATCCTAAATTTGCCAGGGCAGCTGTGGTTGCTAAGGCAACGCATCGGCCTTAATCCAGGGCTCTGCCTCCACATTAAACACGCCCCCCGTAATGCCACAACACAATGCTCATTTATTATAAGAAACCAAAATCCAGATTTGTTTGAACTAACAGGCTGATTACTTTAAAAATTCTAACAAGAACAGTGGATTTTCTTCTTTGAGACAGGGCTTGGATTCAGTTTTACAAATGGCACTAGCAACACAGTAAATTCAGTGGTTCTGGAGTAAGGTAACCCACAGAGCATTTTTTCTATTATTATTGTTGTTCTTATTATTAGAGCCAGGTATGTATTGCAGCCTTGGGTCATTATGACAAGGCTCCAGAGAGTGGTGCAGAAGATGATTGCAAGTACTCTACCCCACTGTAATGAGGAAACTGAATGAAAGAGAGAAAGCAGGCTCTGGGGCTTTATTCGCCACAGAACGGGGCTGCTGTTTTTAGAGCACTATAAACAGTCTCCCGGGTCAAGGAGATATTCTATACTCAATTGTTTGATCTGTCAAGTTAATATAAATACGAGCTCTGGCAATCATGTTATCATGCCCTGCTGACAAGTAATAACCCACTTCAGTCTTAAGAACGAAAAGCCTTTTCTCAGATCATTTATTCAAAATGCTTTGTGCTGTACATATTTGCTTTAGCTTCAAGTTGTAGCTTCACATGTTGTAAGCTCTAATGAAATCTAAGTAATAGGTCTAATAGCAGCTGACAGCAACAGCACTGTATCTATAAAATATAAGATCTGCAGCATCTTGAAGATTATTGAGTCAGTCATTTATTTCAATTTGATTCTTTCATAGCTGTACATTTCAGTAACATTCCTTTGTTAATAACTTCATAGTTGTCCAATTTGTCTTGTATTTGAAGCATACGTTAAAGAAGTATTAATACTGAATTCATATAGCATATGAAGAAACAAAATGCACAAAGTACAAGATTTTATAGAATTATGCATGACAGACTGAATCTTGTCTTGAGAGAGTTTATTGGAGTTTCCAATACAGAAATTCAGTACAACTAAGAAGTTTAGGTTCTGATTTCACTCACTGCTGCTCTCCTAAGCATAATTATCTCACCTCATGAGCAACCTTTTGCTCTTCTTTCTCACTTGCTCTTGCCTGAGACCAACCTTGCCTTCTATTCTCCACTCTGTAAGTTGCATCGAAGTTCCCACAGCACTGTGCTGCCACAAAGCTGCCATCGTTCTTCACCCTGAGCAGGCAGATCTTCAACTTCTACTTACCCACACTCAGAGAAAACAACCAGCTCCCCACAGACCACATGTTGTCTGTTTTCGTCTTCCGGCTCTTTCTGATGTCATCACTGCTCCCAGTAACTCCAGATCGACTGCAGCCTTTTCCCCCTCCTTCCTCCCCCCCCCCCCCCAACTTCCACAATCTCTCCGCTCTCCCCCTATTCTCTCCCCTTCAGCACTGTTTCATTTTCAGGTGTCCTACCCACCACCCTCCACTGTTTCATCACTTCCTCTACCTCATTCCTCCTTTCCTGCTGCCCGTCCCTGTGTGTGTGAGGCCAAATTCCAGTCTCTCCCACATCCACTCTCCTACATATAAATATGTTGCCTCCTGAGTAACCCCATTTTCCTTCTTTCTTTCACCTCTTCCTCCACCCCATCTTTACCCTTGAGGCAGCTCCCTGGCTCATTTCTTGTGAACAGAATAGTATCCTGTGAGCCTTAATCTCTTGGGCATGCTGCCATTCCCCCAGCCTGGCAAGATACACCAAATAAACTTTTAATACATTCCAAACTTTCAGCACATTGCATTCTCTACACTAACTTAATTAGAATTTGGCCAAACCTCTGAACTGTATGTGGTAAACAAATAGTACTTTTATGTTAGTTTTTGCAAATATTTGCCTATATTTACATATTATAAAATATTTGTCTATACATATGCCTGACTTAAAAGCTTATAAAGCTTTACCCACCACCTCTCCATTACACTTTTCCAGGTATCCCACAGATCATTAAAGATCATTTTCATCCCATTATATCCACATTGGTAATGACTGAAGTGCCCTTCTAAAGCTAAACTCCTCTCACACTATGTTCTTTCTCCATGGGGACTTTGGTTTACAGTCACGCACAGAGCTACATAGCAATAGTCTCTTGGTGCTCCCAATAAATTCTGAGCGAATGAAAATTAATGACTTCCTGTGCTCACATCTACCCCATCTTTTCTCCATCCTTTAAATGAGAAACTTGTTCCTGCCTGCTGATGCACTAAGCCTGTTGTAAATAAATGATCTTGCCCAGATGCATGGCTTGTTCAACTAGGCAGGGACTACAGCAAATTCATACAGTCATGCTTCTTTAACATTGGAAATTTGTCTCATTAAACTGAACTATCATCTGCTTAATTCTGTTTATTTAGCTAGTTATGTACCTCATTTAACCAGTGGGAAAAAGATAATTAAGCTCAATGATCTCATTTACATTGATGACCTAGGAATTGAGCTGTACTATTAAACTTTAGATTCAAGAGGACTATAAGATAAGAAGTACAGCAGCATTTCATAGATTATTTTTAACATTTGAGTATTTTGAATAGTTGCATACTTGCAATTCAATTTATTCTACTATAGCTTATTACCCCAATAAATATGTATTGTCAGGTGAATGGCAGAAAACCACTTACCCAGCTATTCCCTTTTATGTATGTATGCCTTAAAAATAATTATTTGTATATCTTCAAACTTATGTACCTTCAGATTTAATCATGTGATTTCAATGCATTCTGATTCAAATATATTCAGTGCTGTTCCAGCTCACCAGTGTCACAGAAATGCAACTCAGCAAACTTAGAGTTCTGTCACTCACACATCAATTAAATTTTACAGAAGTATTGTATCTCTTTAAGTTTCAAGAATTAGACTCACACAAGGGTTTTCGTATAAGTAAGTTAGATATTCAGTTATAGATATGAATATGTTTATGTAACATGTTCATGTGGTGTAATTATATGACATAATAATTGTAATAATTATGTATTTTAGTTATGTGAAAAGTGATTTTTTATTGAAAGTACAAAATATTTCTGCATTGCTCCTACTCTAGTAGATTCTGAATGCAAAAATATTGCATGTATACCACATCTCAGAATACATACCATATTGGTTTTAAAGTAGGCTTTTCTATTCTACCAAACATTAGAACAAACAAAATGTCTCATGTATCTCTAATTCTTTCTCTCTCCTTATAGTTTATTCCCCTGACCATACACTTTCTTTTTTTGCTCCCCTGTTTCAAAGCAACCTGCAAACTCCAGGGTTTTGACTTCTCTGGTCATCTTCCTGTACCTCTGTGAAACTCTCGTATTGCGACAGGGCTCATCAATCCTACGATCTGTCTCTCAGTCTTCTAAAATACAAACTCATGTTACCACTACTGCGATATTTGACACTGCCCACAATCTGACGTGAGGCATCTTCTTTTGAGTCATTGGTAATGCTATATGCCAAGTGATCACATGTTCTGTGTTGTAACACTTCACTTTATCTGTGGTATTGCCAGCCCTGCATTATCCATTAGAGTTTCACCTCACCTTTAAGCCTGTTGCATTGCATTATATACTTATATCCACTGTTGGTTTTAGATATAGTTTTCACACACATAGCAAAAAAACAATTTTCTACTCATTGCGGTGTTTATACTATATATTTCCTGAATCTAATTAGATTTACCATTGTTTAGCTAAACTGCACTTGTTTTTAGCTATAGTTTTCTGACTTGTATTAATCTGTAATCTGTTTAGACTAAAGCTGCTAGAAAGAAGGGAATATAAATAGTAAAAAAAATTCTCGAACCAGCTGGCTAGTAAGTGGATTATAGCAGCATTAATGTACCAGGACAACGAATAAGTGCTGCTCTGTCGATGACACAACTAAAAGTTATTTTATCCAGATGACTCTCCGCTGCCCGCCTGTCCCTTCTGAATTTATATCTTATATCAGCTACGTGTCTTGTTCTTTGTAATAGTTTTGTTACTGAGGGTTAGGATAAAGTACCAAGGTCCATCACTGAACTCTGAAATTAATATGCAACAGGAAAATTGTGTTAATGAAAGTGAATTAAAACACGATGTAAAGCTAAAGCAAGAGCTTTACTGTGAAAAAGAAGCAATTTATTCCCGAAGTGAAAGACCTCTGAAACTTTATAAGATCGTTCTGCACGCGTACGGGAATTGAATTCCGCTCAAACCTGCAAGATTATACACTACCTCAGTCGACCAGAACAAGCCTGCAAAAGTGATGACGTAAACGTTTCAATATCCCGAGTAGGAGAAGAAAAGGTACAAAAGACTATCTGGGCATGTCAAAGTGATCGTGAGTACTACTTGAACTGGTTGCAACAGCTGCTTTACTTTCTTTTGCCTTCAAAATACATTTTTGGGAGAAAAGTCTGTCGGAATGGCTGTGCGGAGTGTCGGGCAGGTGATTGCCCTGTCCTGTGTGCTACACGTGAGTCTGTCAGCCCTCAGTTTCTCCTGTCCAGGGATCTGTAGGTGTTCAGAGGACAGCATCATCTGTACCAGAGAAACCCAACTCGCATCCAAAGGGGACTTTTCTTATATTAGAAATTTGTAAGTACTGTATGCTATCTATCCCTTTTGCAAGTACTTCTCGAATACTTTTCGAATTCCGTTGTTTGAAATACAGTAGTACAGAGGAATATGTAAATGTATTTTAGAATCTATGCACAGAACGTTAAGTGTCATCATAAAATGGTTGTTTACTTTATCATACATGAGTTATTTGAAAGTTAGACGTAATACAAGTCAAATAACGGAAGAAATGTTATACTTTTGTCAGCTTGTTTGTTATTCAAAGGATAATAGTTACTGGAGTTGAAATGGCACGACTTGAGGGAAAATAAGTTTCCCACTCATTTACTTAGGAATTGTTTTTTTAAAGAAGCAAACTGTTGCGTTGTCTATAAGAGGAAGTGCAACCGTTTTCTTTCTCTTCTTACTTGAGTTATTTATTAGGTATGAATCACTTTTAGTTTGCATTAAGTATTTGAAATATTACTTCGACGTTTCAATCAGTGATTGTGCTAGAATCACTGTAAACGTATATTATGTGGCAATATATACATTATCGGAATGGGTGACTGTGTGTTTATTCTTTAGTCGGAAACTGAAATTGAGACACACCCTCCTTCATCTATTAGCAAAGAATTGTGTTTTGTTGTTGTTTGTTCTGATATGACTTCTACACTACCATTAAAGTGAAGTTGCACTATCATTAACAAACTGTACAGGGATTGTGATTCTCTTTTATCTCTTTTATCTTAATTTGCCTATATCCACAGATTTTAAATGTTGATTCAAAAGTGGCTAACTAGGGCTGACTTATAAGTTCAGATCACCAATTTTTTTTAACTGTTCTCTGGTTGAAATACTTCAGACGTGTAGGGTTGGATGAAAACTAGTCACTGCTGTAAATAACTTATCTGTGAAATGCTCCCTGTTTTTAAATCCATTTTCTTTTTTTTCTAGAAGATTAACTCATCTTCCTTTCGAAGAGATCCAAAGTGGTGCTTTCACTGGACTGATCAATGTGTCGAGAATGTGAGTTTGAAATCCATTTGCAGTTCTTATTAAATGAGTTTTTTTATGAACAGTAGCCCTGTAAGGATTACCGTGACACAGCAGTGTCAGTTTGATTTATGAAACAAAACAATCTATTCCGAATGTGATTAATGTACTGTGTGTCTCTTACTGAAAATACTGTCTAGTGGTAAAAGACTGTATTGCAGCAAGCATGTTAGATAAGACCGTGTACAGCATCAGGTGAAACAGGTTGCAATACAAAGTAGTGAAAGTGCTGGCATATTACAAGATATACAGTACTTCATTATGCCATTGGAAGAATGTTCACCACCCTGGTGCTTTTGCATTGCTTCATATAAATAAGCTACAACTTGAAAATATTTTTGTCTTCTGAATAACCGGTCTGCGGTATGTACTTAATATTTTCAAAAAAATGTTTTCTTCTGTGATCATTTTAAAATAGTGCTCTGGAGAACTCAGTTATATATTTCTGAGACGCTTGCTCAAGAAAATGATGTTTATTTGGATATTGGTAGGTTTGTAATAAGAAAAGCAGATCCAATGCTTCTTTCCTGAACTGACAAACTGATGGCCAAATCTATCTGATGGGGAGGGTGTGGGACTGTGTGTGTGTGGGTAGTGTGTTGTGCTTCCAAATCAGCTCTTAATGAAGCGTGGATAAAATGGAGTGTTGTATCCCCATATATCTGCACAGTCCTTTCAGATGTCTGTCAACTTTAATAGCTAACAGATACAAATGTGGGATATTCATATATTGGGCAGCATGGAAGTGCAGTTATTAGGATTGCTGCCTTGCAGTACTGGGGTCCTAAATTCAATTCCAGATCTTGGGTGCTGTCTGCATGGAGTGTGTTCCTCCAATATTCCAAAGACAACCTTGTAGGTTAATTGGCTCTAGGAAAATCCGCCCTGGTGTGTATGTGTGTTCCCTGCAATAGACTGGCATCTTCTTTAGGGTGTTTCCTGCTTTGCACCTATCCTTGCTGGCATCGTATTGCATCAGAAAATGGTTGGATGAATGGATTTTTAAAATGGTACTTATAAAAACATTGAATCTTTAAAATACATTTGCAGAGGAGTCTCAAGGGTCTTAAGGAGTCTCAAAGGAGCACTAAGGGCAGTTAGTGCTTTTGGATTCTGGACTGGATTGCCTTGAGTCTGAAGTCTGCATTTTCTGACTGTGGCCCCATGGATTTTTTCTGCGTGCTCCAATGTCTTAACACAGTCCAAAGAGATCTTGTTTAGGTTCACTGGCATCTCTAAATTGTCTCATGTGAACATATTAGATGGCATACGTTCCAGCTCACTGTGAGCCTGCATTGGAATAAGTAGTTATTATAATTGTATGGGTGGGTCTTTGCAAGAAAAATGAATGCAAATGAATATGTATTGGTCAAATTTTAATATGTTCTGGTGATGTCTAATGAAACAATTTCAGACACCTGTGAAAAGAGCATGTTAGATATGTAGGAAGGCAGCCATTGAGCAATTTATTGTACAAATAGACTCATTATACAGACTTGACAAGAACAATAGTAACATCTAGGAACAATGTTTGCCTCTGGTGGTAATACAGAATGAACACATCAAAAGAAACATTGTTTGGATGAAGAAGGTGAAGTGCATTTTTCATTTAAATTAGAAAATGTCATTACCTATTTAAAGAAACAAAAAGGATTCTACAAGAACAGTAACCTGTTAATATGCACAAAAGCATAAAGACAATTACCTGGGACCCATTTATTAGGCCTAGCAGCATGTGTCTTGTTTACTGTGTGATTAAAAATTTAAATAAGAGGAGCAGGGATTGCAGAGTGTTTCAGGAATCTGTGCCAGCAGCTGTGACTGTCCTTTGCTGAGGAACCAAAGGCTCTACTTCAGAAAAGAATGTACACATCAATCAATAGATAAGTGCAGATGATCTATCAATGCATTTGTGGATCCTTTGCTTGGCTTCCCATCTACCCCTCTCCTTCCTAGCAGGCCCGGCTGTATTTCATTTTTCCATGTGTTTGCATTGATATTCTTGCCATCTCAAGAGACAACAGAATATTCTCTAGCGTGTTGTAATAAGGACTATAAAGTATAATATTGACAAATGTATTTGCAGTGTGAAAGATTTTCTGGTTGTTTAAACAGTCCAACTCGCGTGGGTGACTCACATTTTTAAGAATAAATGATAGCAACATACTTTACAACACAAACACAGGGAGTAGCGCTGATTATTGTAAAGGTAACGGTGACTGACCATAGTTTCTCTGAAATGCATGCATAAATGAATGTTTCAGTAAAAAACAAATGATAATACAGGATATCATTATTGGCGCCTTTCATTTTCTGAGCTCTGTTTTTGACCTTGTAGACTTAGGTTTTTTGAACAAATGTTTGATTTTTGATCAGTTTATGATAAGGAACAGTTAAGAGCATTCTAAATATTGCAAAAACACTGCAGCAAGTTAACTGTTTTCTCCTTTGCTCTGCATACTGCAGTCAATCTATTCATACTACTTAACATGCTTCTGCATATCACCTTCCTTAAAGCACCTATATCCATACATTTTAGTAACCACTTTATTTGTAGAAGGTCACAGTGTTTCAGAGCCCAGTCCAGCAGGCACAGAATGCACAGCGGGTCTACACCATAGACAAGACAACAGTCCATTACAAGGCACACACACTGGGACAGGGGCAGTTTAGAGATGACGGTTAACCTGGAAACATGTCTTTGGACTTGAGAAAGCTGGAGACCCTGGAGAAAACCCACACTAAAATGGGGAAAATATACAAATCCATATAGAAAGCTCACCCAGACCAGAATTGAATGCAAGACACAATAGCTGTCAGGCACTAATTGCCACTGTGTTGCCCCTCAAAATACAATGACTGCAAAATCAAGACAAGAGTTTAAATTACACTTAATACAAGGCTCTGCACCTGACAATGCAAGGCACAAGCTCATGTCACCTGTAAATAGTAATTATACCTGTATATGCCACCTGGGCAGTCTGAACCATAGTCATTTTAAACTACATTATTGCTACGACTGGCAACAGCTCTTTGAAATTATACCATCATGCAGGGATAAAAATATGATGATAATCTGAATGCCTATAAGAGCGTTTATAAGTGTTTTTATGTTTGGCAGTTCTGAGATATTCAATTTGTGTGTTGTACTTAAAACAAGAAAATTACAGCTGTTATACACTGGTGGCGCAAAACAGTTTGCCATTGTACATCTTAAAGAAAGTTTGAAAACAAATTTTAAGTGTGTGAGAGAAAACAAGACTGGGAGATTGTAATCCATTGTGGAATGTTATAATTATCTGTGCGAATGGGTATCGAAAACTCTTTGCACCGGCTGTGTAGATGACAGTATGAAAATCCAATTTCTGTTTTTCTTTAAATAGCATTTGCATTTGCAAATACAATTTAAAGGACATGTTAATTATGGAAAAGCGCACATCTTCTGAAATTATAATTAAGGCAGATGCAAAGACTGTGGAGAAAAATGAAATTAGGTTTTTGAAACGAAAAGCACTGCCGCACTGACGCCAGTAGTAAGGAGCTATTACAGACAAGGTCAGGTCAGTGTCTTGTTTACCTTTTCAACCTGGAAGCCATTTATCTTCCCTGAAATGTGGACTTATGGGTTTCGAATGACATGATCAGAAGTAAACAGCATCCATTTTTAGCACATGAAATTTGGCTGCACACTCTTTTATTCTTTACTTGCAGTTGTTTGTTGACACAAACCAATGTTAATCATTAATGTTTCTCATCAATATAATACATTTCTAATATAAAACTCACAGACTAGTAGCATGTGTGAGTGTGGCCACCATTAGAAACAATACAAGCTGAAAACCTGCAGATCACGGATGCTACATGATAAATGGCATTCGGGATACCATCTACCACTACTAGCAGAATTCTGTAGCACCTAAACACTCCTGACCAGGCCATCATATGTGTTCTGTTTTAAACAAGAATTAGTGTATTGTTCTGCTCATCTTTGTGATGTGCATTAACTTCATCTATATAAAACTGTGATTCATCCCTTAAGAGGACTTTACTTCGCTACTAGTGATTCACTGAGGTACTTCTTCCAACATACAGTAACAATGGCACAAAGGTGTTATTCTCTTGATAATCGTGGGGCATGTTAGCTCTTTTCTGTGCATCTTGTCTCCTGTGCCCAATTAACTCTTACTAATTAGGTGATTGAGTACTTATGCAAAGTCAATCGAGTGTATTATGGTCAGTCATAAATGATCAGTTAATCAAAATGACACTAGAAACATTCTATCAATATCCAGATGGATATTTATTATTTTTTAAACATACAGTACATGTTTATTGGTTTGGTGAGTAACAAAAACACAAACAGCATATCCACTCAATAATTACCTCTGATAATTTCTCCTTGTCTCTGTCACAGCGAAATTGTCCAGAGTGATTCAATCAAACGAATAAAAGGACAAGCATTTGTGTATCTCCCCAACCTTTATGAAATGTAAGTGTCTTTCTGGACTTGATAATGACATTTCTACTACAGTATTAACACCGAAGGCTTGCTGTAAAAGAATCGTGTTGATTAAATGGAAAAGAGGAGATTGAGAAACCTAAACAAAGGTTAATTAAATTTCATGTGGAGTCCAATTTGTTGTTAACAAACAATGTTCATGACAACCCAGACTAAATCTTTAAAGCTAAAAGAAAACACGAGTTTAAGCCATTAAACACAGCATAACGCAGCATTCAATATTAGGTTTTGGTTATGTTATTGTCTTGAATGTTTGAATCCTTACTTGTTTGTTCTGTTCTTTCTTTTTAGAGTAATACAGAATACAAATCGGCTTGTGGCCATTGAGAAGGGGGCATTCACTAATCTAACAAAGTTAAAATATCTGTAAGAATTGGTGTGAGTTTGTTGTGATAATGTTCCATGTTTTCGTAATAATGTCCAGTGTCTTTTAGATAGTAGGATTTCCAATTGCTTGCATTGTGCCATTGTCTGTACTTTCCACCTTTATTTTTAAGAAGTAAAGTATTGTTTCCTTTAACCAGGAGTATCTGTAACACTGGAGTCAGAGTGTTCCCTGATCTGACAATGATTTCCTCGCTGGAATCCTCCTTTCTTCTGTGAGTATGCAGCAGGCTCACCTGGAACCTGATAACTGTTGATTAGACCTAAAATGCTGATTGCCCACAACCACTGGAGCTAGTCTGATCATCTCACTAGCCTTTGTTTCTCCAGGGAACTGGGTGATAACATGCACATAACCACAATCCCACCCAATGCCTTTCTGGGAATGACAGAAGAGTATTCACTAATGTGAGTAAAGAATTGGGAAGGTAAATCTGTGAAGAACGTTATTTATCTTAATCACCTTTACTAAGGTGTAGAGTAACCTTTATGAATAGATAACGTTTAGGTTTTCCTTAAAAATCTGTTTCTTGTTCTTTCGAAATAGATCTGCCCTTAGAGGTATTCATATCTTATATTACTGTATATTGGCTTAATAGTGCAAAATCCTTATACTTCCTTTGGCTAATTTTGAAATTAATTAGGTTTGCTGGTCTGTCTTACCACAAGATGGTATGCTGGTCTCGTATTTTGAACACATACAGCTTTGTGCACAACAAACTCATCTTCTCTAACGATGTGACGTGCATTGCACCATGATAGTAAGCCTTTAAAGAATCAGTAAAAATTAACAGTGGCTTAAGAACATGAAAAAGTGCACTGCATGGTGTATAGAAAAGTAGGAATCCTAAATGGCTACACAGCTGGAAATTATGGTAGTTCAGCTAGTGGTAGACTAATTAATCTAATGAAGGATTCAGTCACATTATTAAGAGTTCGAGCAGAATTAACTACTATTTTTTCCTGTTATGACCAGGTATGAGTATGACTGTTACTGACAAGGAATCAGCAAGGATTCGGAACGGAAAATGTAAACCATCTCAGACACATGCAAACTTCAAACTGAAGCCATCCTAGTTCAGACTTGAACTCAAGAGCCTAGAGCTGTAGTACTAATTGGCAATATGCCATTTCACCCAAAATGCAATATTAGATTCAGAATTGTAAAGGTTCTGAGAGAACACATATAGAAACTGAGTACAAAAAGTATGTGTTTTCTCCCTCAGTTTCACTGAAGGAAAACGTTTCACTGTTTGTTTTTCAGGAACCTTTTTAAAAATGGATTTAGAGAGATACAGAGTTATGCCTTCAATGGAACAAAACTGGATAAACTGTACGTATTTCTTTTTTCTCTTCAGAGCTATCCATAAATGATATAACAGTAAACCTCAAAAACAGCTTGACAGTCTGATGTGATGAAATTCACTTTCATCCCAGAGCTGCTGGAGTTATCCAGAAAACACATCATACTTTGACACTATTATTTCAAATATTCAGTGGGGTGGTAGTCTCCTGTAATCACTGGTACTTTATGTACCAGTAAATACATATCTTTCAGACAAAACATTGATTATAATGCCGGTGCAGTGCTGTTTTCTCATCTGTACCATATATTAGTTTTGTAAAACAATATTTTATCCTTCACTTTTGTTTCCATATACAAATGAAAGAAGTGAAGGCTCTACAAACTAGCAATGGATGTTTATTGTAATGGATAAACAACATGTGGGGTCAAATCATAGAAATAGGTTTTTGAAATGATTATGCTACATGTACAATTGTGCATTTCATCTTAGAAGATGAAGATGGTTCATGCCTAGAAGATGGTTCATGCCTTTTCACTTGTGAAAATACAGTATCTTCCTGCAACTTCTTCACCTTTAGAGGAGAACTAAAAATACCACTTTTATTATTAATGCTAGTCCAATTATTTGTGTGAATATACACTTAAGTGAATGTTCCCAATATTAATCTGCTCCATACATAACACTACATTAATGGATGTTATAAACTGAAGTTTGGGAAGGATAACAAGTCAATCACACACAGCTGTACCTAATCACCACCATCCATCTCAGCCATTCCTCCTCCACCCCATCTCCACCTTGCAGCTGTCCCTGGATCACTCAGCCTGAATGGGGTTTGAGCCTCCTCGTCCTGTGGCCAGGAGGCTGCCCATTAACCAAGTGGGTTAAGCCAAACATTAACATAAAGCCAGATTTATATGATACAGAGCTATTTAAAAAAAAATTCATATCTGCCTAAAAATGTATAATTTACGAAGTTTAATAATTATTGCCTTAAATTAATTTCTCTTTCTTTTAATCCTAGAGTTCTTAAAGATAACAAGTATCTGAGAAGAATTCACAAAAATGCCTTCAGTGGAGCCACAGGACCGAGTATTCTGTAAGTTATTTGTTTTTGACCTTATATACTATAATGACACCAATCCCTTAACCTAAAAAGGTCCATACTATTTACTTACAGAGTAATAGCAATATTTTTTGTTCACAAATGTTACATCCTTTGTGGTTAGAGAAGCCCAACAAATATGGCAGGCAATATACTAAATTTGAAAGGGTTCGAATTCTACAGTCTAAAATCATTGTTCTTTTCACTTCCTTATACAGTACCTCATGTCATTATGACCTTTGCTAATGGACTCCCATCTTATCAGCTTTAATTGTAGATGATATATATATTGTCACATCCTAGGTGCTCTGTATCACAAGAAATCAAATTGTTCCACATAAGAGGAGACCAGATATGTTTCTTTATCACTGAATCTCAGTCGTCCTGTCAATTTATGAAGAGAATGTTTAAGAGGAAAATATTTAACCTGGACACTGTATAATGCTATTCTAAGATAGTCATCCAGTATTGAAAATATTCCATTCGCTAGGTAGATCATTCCTGCTTGCAACAAAGTGTTAATACAAAGCAATTTCTTAAGTCCTGTAAGAGAACTATGGTGCTAGCTTTGCCCTGACAGTAAAGTTGGGTTTATTTTTCTATTTCTCAAAATATAAATATCAGTTTACAGCACAAATATAAATTAATTGTACCATAGCCTTTTGCTTCTTTTACACAACAACCTGTAATTACATCTATATGGCATGTTTGACAGCTCAGGGAGAGAAGGCAGACTAGGTATCTTCAGCAGCTGTCATGACTGTAAGACACCAGGCCTGAACACCACTAGGAAATGCATCCCTTATTATTAAATGTCATTCACAGCTGACAGTGTGGCATTGAAATGCCTGGTCATTCAATAGTGGGTTAAAGCAATTGCAGGTGATAGCAGCTTCAGAGTCTGCACTTTCTGTGTGTTATTGCATTGTAGCTATTTTTGGTTATGCAAATAGGCAGGTAATATTGTAACAAAGTTGTATCACTAACAAGCCATAGCTATTAAAATTGATGATCAAAAAGCTGAAGGCTAGATACAAGTTCATACATTTTAATGTTTTTTTAAGATGAACATTTCTTAATATTTTGTGATGTTTAGTGATTTAAAAAGAATGTTTTAACTTAAGGTTTAAGGTTTCTCTAAAAATACCCAAGGCAACGTGATCTGAGCATCACGGGGCTCCTCTTTTGCTCAAGGTCCAGTGTAGGGGTGTGTGTGTAATAGTACAGTACAGCAGTGTGTTTTTCAGGGACGTCTCCTCCACAGCATTGCAATCGCTCCCAGCCTGGGGTCTGCAGTCTGTGAAGGTGCTGACCGCACGTTCCACTCACGCCCTCAAGACGCTGCCCCCACTGGACAGCTTCCTCAGCCTGCAGGAGGCCCAGCTCACCTACCCCAGCCACTGCTGTGCCTTCAGGAACTGGCACTCAAAAAAGGAGTAAGCAGGCTCTTTATACACTGCCACACACAGTGTGCGCAGGCTTGACTAGCTGTCTCCACTGTCCATTATGGGACCAAAAGAGAGGACCAGACTCTAGAATATGAAAACAACACCATGAAAATGATAAATTGATCAATGGTGTAGGCAGTGTGTAGGCAAGTATCAATACAACAATGGTGTAGGGAGTGTGAAATAGTTTTTTTTGGTTTATCAATGTAAGGAGTTTGTTTTTCCTTTTTTTCCAAAGCGTGTGGTACATTTTCCATCAACATTGACCAAGGTCTTTTACAGTGGGGCAGGTTCTGACACAAGTTGTTTTTTCCACAAAGTTACATCTTCATTTTTGTTGATGAAACATGTACTTCATAAATAAGCACAGGGGGCAATACTTTAGGACCTGAAAAACCTTGTACTGCTTCTGGTTTTACTCATTTATTTTTTTTTCCCTTGAAAACAGTTTGCGATTTACCAGTATATTTTAAAGCATATGGTTAGAAAAGTCCTCTGCACTTCAATGAATTTTCTGTGTGCACTTAAGTTAAGCCTTTGAGAAGAAGGCAAAGTTTTAATAGCACTGCTAAATCATTTCTCCACTGAAGCACTATTGCAATCTCTCTGGAGTGGTTGTGTAGGAGAAAAAGAGAAAAAACTAATCCTAAACTAATAAGGCTTTCATTTTCTCTCAGAACAGCCACACTACCATGAGACTGGACAGAAAATGGGAGTTGTGAAATTTGAAATTTGATTAGGAAGATTTATAACACTAAATATGCTTCTGTGACCTCTGTAGGAACTAGAGATGTTGTATATTTCACAAAAACTCCAGATTTAGAAGGAATAAAAGCATTATGCTACAAGGTACTATAAACATGAAGAGGAAGTACAGATTAATTTACTGAGAGGTATCAGAAACACAACAAATATTATTGGTTTTAATACTTATTTGTTGTGTTTTTAATGGCTGTCAGTATATTACTTAATATAGTTCTAAAAATTTGAAGTTTTACTAAAGCTGTGTAATGCCTATAGACAAAATTTAGGAAGTCTATGATTGTCTCACATTTCATGCTACTTAATATGAACCATTTTTCTCCTTTTTTTACACAGAGACCGAGCCTTTCTGGGCTCTTTTATGAACCTCTCCAGGCAGTGCCCAGGTGTCACAGACCAGGAGATTTTGTAAGTCATTTGTATGTTGACAGAAAACAACAATACATTAAAAAGAAAATCAGCTAATTAGCTTCTTAATGAGTTTCCAAGAATCCTTTCTGCTAATCAGCAAAGCAAATCATTATAAATGATAACAGGTGTGCTAAAAATGACACTTCTCAAATGCAAATATATGTATAAAATTCCATGAGTTAAAAATAGAGCCAGTCAGAATATCTACTGTGTTGTATGTATTAAAGGAATGAGACCAATTAATTGTTTTGTAACATTCATTTCATTATTCATTTTTCACTAATTAAGAAATGAGGAAAGATTAACAACAAGGGAGAGCACAGTTGGGTTAATAAGTACCAGTGTAGTAATTATGTGTACATTTTTATAATGAATATTGACAGTTTTTGGCTTCCAATGCAAACATATTTAATGCACTTTAATTCATAAACCTTGCTACTGTACTTAATGTTTCTATTAATTTATTGAATTCTGACTTCAGATATCCCTCTGACAGTGGCCTTCTGTATTCAGAAGACAGCAGTGATATATTTGGTATCAATTTCCACTATCCAGACCTTGAATTGTGCGTAACAAACACCCATATTAAGTGTACACCAGAGCCAGACGCCTTCAACCCTTGTGAGGACATCTTGGGCTACAACTTCCTGAGAGCCATCATCTGGATCATAGCCATCTTTGCCATTGCTGGGAACTTTGTTGTGCTCCTCGTGCTGCTCACCAGTCATTACAAGCTCACCGTTCCACGCTTCCTCATGTGTAACCTTGCCTTTGCTGATCTCTGTATGGGCATCTACTTGCTTCTTATTGCCTTTACTGATTACAAGTCCAAATGCCAGTATTATAACTATGCCATAGAGTGGCAGACGGGAGCTGGCTGCACCATTGCTGGCTTTCTGACTGTGTTTGCCAGCGAGCTCTCGGTCTACACGCTGACTGCGATCACCCTCGAGCGCTGGCACACCATCACCTACGCCATGCAGCTGGAGCGGAAGCTGCGCCTGCGGCACGCCACAGCCGTCATGGCGGGCGGGTGGGCATTCTCACTCCTCATGGCTCTGCTACCCATTGGCGGGGTGAGCAGCTACAGCAAAGTCAGCATGTGTCTCCCGATGGACATCGAGACGCCCATGGCTCAGGGCTACATCGTCTTCATCCTCGTTCTCAACGTGATTGCGTTCTTTGTGATTTGCACCTGCTATGTGAAAATTTACTTGACAGTGCGCAACCCCGAGCTGGCGACCAAGAACAGCGACACCAAGATCGCCAAGAGGATGGCAGTGCTGATCTTCACGGACTTCCTCTGCATGGCACCCATATCTTTCTTTGCGATTTCAGCTGTGCTCCGCATGCCCCTTATCACCATCAGCCATTCTAAGATTCTTCTGGTCCTCTTTTATCCCATCAACTCCTTTTCAAACCCTTTCCTTTATGCAATCTTCACCAGGGCATTTCGAAGGGATGTCTTCATACTACTGAGCAGGTTTGGGTGCTGCAAGGCCCAAGCCGACCTCTATAGGACCCGCAGCCTCTCTGCGCAGAGGTCAGCGATGAGAAACGCCAGCTCACTCAGCAGTGCCAAAAGGAGCTCTCAGGCTATTCTCTCCCTGACTACCTTTTCGTGCCAGTGTCCTGCAGAAAAAGGTTCAAACGGACACTGCTGCAAGCTACCCTTAAGAACAATCTGAAAGGGATTTGTGTTATGGAAGGCTGGGAGTTTGCAGTTTGAATTTCAGGGATTTTATGCAGGTGGTTATGAAGGACTGCTTTTACAATACAAAAAAGCACAAATAGCTTTACTATGTTTTGAAGAGACATTGAAATGTTAATAAAACCCAAACCAGGAGGGAATAACTAAGGTGCTTGATTAATACACAAATATATATTTTGTGTAGTATTTTTGTAATAAAGTCAAAATATTGGAAGAAAATCTGCTTTATATCTATTTTTACTAGTTCTTTACCAGTTAGTGGTATTCATCGTACAGTAAATCCTTCTGCAAACTGTATATGGATCCTCCCCCAATTTGTTGTTACATTTAAAGTATAACTATCACTTTTTATTTAATAAATCAGCATTATTTTCATTCCAACTCCTAACTTGTGAAATGATTGCATTTTTTATTTATGTTAACATTCATAATTATAATTATTTGTATTTAAGTATCAAAGGTAAATATTTTAAGCATTGCAGAAATAAAACAGCAAATATTAATACATTGTGGCTGGAGAAAAAAAAAAAGAACATTGCCTGGAAAAAAATAGCATTTCCACTTAATGAGTTGTAGCTTTTGCTGAAAAGGCCAGCTAACAATTAGCAGACAGAATCAGGACACCTTGACCCAGGGCATTTGAAAAATCACAAAGTAAAGATCACACTGTCATCCATTTTGCACCTGAAAAGGCTGCTTTTTCATCGTGAATTCTAGTATGAGGGATAAGATCTTCAGATTCAAGAGTTTGGGACAATCCCATAATGAGGGAATTGGTGAATGCAGTGTAAGCCTCAGTGCCTTTTTCGGCTCATCACCAGCAGGCTTAAGAGTCCATATTGTATCCAGTCAAACAAGGGAGAGCCCCTAATAAATAAAATCATGTGATCAACCGAAAGATTCAAGTTAAAAATGTTGAGAAAGATAGAGACTTGGGGAACCAGAAGGATACAGGTTTCCCAATGTAAGATATCAGCATGTTTTCATTCATTTTATTATAAAAGGTATGGTTGACTTTTAATCTGTTTTAGGTGTAGTGAAACATTTTCAAAAAAGTACAGGTTATGAAAAGAATAATAATTTCACAGGCATCACTTCATCCATTTAAAGTGGATTTCACTGCACTGACCCCTAGTACCTTTTCATGCACTTAATTTGATAAGCATAACGATATTCCACATTGTGCAACAAGAGTTTTTCCAGTCATATTTACAAATCTGACCAGAACATAGTGATAGAAATTTGAGTGCATGCCTGAGAGAACAGCACTGAAGTGAATCTGGATCTAATAAAAAAGTCTACTTGAAACTCAGGAAAGAACAGCAAAATGAGTTATTTTATCTGTGAGATGCCATGTACATTGTGATGTTAATTTTCTTCTTACTGCTTATTGAGATCTGGTGGCATTTTATCATTGTCAATGTACCATCCTTAATCCTATGTAATTGTGCAAATATAGATTTATGAATGTCAAGCTAGTCAAAATATGCATGAAAGAATGCAAAGCTCTACACAATATTGGCAGCTTAATACAGGCAAAAAATGAAACATGGTACTTTGCAATCCTTCAAAATGTCAGTACAATAAAATGTGGACTCAGACAGACAGCATTCATGATGAAGAATCTAGTCATAGCCCAAAGTGTATGCACAGAAGTCCCTATTCATCATTTCATTAGTACTTTGTTTAAGATTTCAGTTTAGATTTTATTTTGCTTCAGCAAGATTTTATGTCAAAAGAAACATTTCCAAAGTGTTTTGTAAATATGCAAGCACCAATGTACCCAAATCTAGGGTGATACTGAATGTATATATTTACCCAAAACATTTTTTCATATTCTTTGTGCTATTTTTAATTCACGATACAAAAATACCCTTAATTAAAAATTCAGGCAGCTTGTGTGCATGCAACACATAATTTATTAAATTTAACCAAAAAAATACAATGCAAAGCAATGTTTTCCATTTATCATCACATGTAATGTTTGGCAATTTTAAATATATTTCTTTGAAGAAGACACCTTGTGTAATTTCACAACCAAAAGAAGTAACAGAGCTGCTATATTTTCCAGATAAATCTAGGCCAATCTGAAGTGGTGCTAATGAGTGTTTTATAATTCCATCCACAAAACAGCTTTAAACATTCTGAAACTCATTTGCAGTCAGACTGCATAATACAGCTGGATAAATTATGTACGAATACAGCTGTTATTAGTAATATTGTGAATATTTCTCCTGATGGAAGCTCAGAAGCAACTTTCCAAATGAAGCAAACAAATTTAATGGCATTACAAAAAATAAACCAGAAAAGCAATACACTATAATAGCTTATTATAAATCCTTCCAGTCCAACAGCTCAATTTGCATAGACACTTTAGCTTTGTAGTTGTTGCTCAGTTCATTAAACATCACATTTGCTTCACATCAACCTAAATAAAGTTTTTATCTTCTCACAAACCATGCTTACATCAGGGTTTCAATCTGCTCAAGTCTTGCTGACCCTAAACCCTTCTCACAAGCAAACTGCTCCCTCTCCTGGTACCCTTACCACTCTGCCTCTCCAATTGCTTTAGAGAAGGCATAGTCCTTTCCCCCGAAGCTCATTACTCCATCTTTGAGGTAGAATTTCCATCTGTTCTTGCTGCGATGAATCTAAAGTTAGAAATATTTCCAACAGCACATTCATCAAAGAATATTTTATAATTTGATTTGCAAGAAGCTCACAGGCATATCAGAAAAATGCATTGAAATCCTGGAGTGAATACCCTTTAATGATTGAAATGTTTGATTGCATTGATATTGAAAAACTATTACCCTTATTTTGCTGAATGAGCCATCTTCCTCATTTCACACATAACAGCTGCAGCACTTTTTAAAATGGGAAATGTTACCTACCTTATCATACTGGCAGACAATAACGTTGTCTGTGTCAAACAGGTCTGGTACATCTTGCTCACTGACATCATCTCCAGAATTTAAAGGATCCTGGGAGAGTAGAGATTTACAGTAAACACTTTCCAAACATAGCAGCATTCAAGAGAAATAACAATGGACTATGTAATTAAGGAAGATTACCCAAAGACAGAGGTAAGCAGATGCAATATTTCATATCTGGTGACCTTTCAAAACTTGAATGAAACAGTATGAAGTTCTAAGAGGGAAGGTAGCACTACTGTAGAAGTTACGGTAATGACTCACAGGGGCATCTGAAAGCTTCCACATTGTTCACAACAGACTAAATCATAGGTTTCACAAAATAATGATATAGAATAAGTGCCTCATATATACAATGAAAATTTAATCTGAAAATTACTAGAGACTGGAAAAAGTGCTGCACTAAACAGACTGACCATCTGTTTGCCCACATGCATATTTTCAATTAATATTTAATGCTTTCTGAATTCAACACATGGAAAATTCCACTGGAGCAAACCCACCCCTGGCCTTCACCGGATGGGTAGAAGGAGAGGATGCAAGCAGCTGGCAGGGTCTGCCCTGCAACATTGTTAATAAATTTCAGGATGAAAGTTAGTATGTGGGTTCAAGATCATAATGGCTCACACAAGGTTACTTCTAAAATGCAAAGTCTCATGTTCAAGGTCAAAAAAGGCTTATTTCATGCATGCTAAGGAACTGACAATAAGTTGTATGTCTTTGTAAGTGACCACAGTAACCATGAGGAAACAAAGTCAAGCAGGATTTGTAACACCATATGTTTCACGTTTCTTGTTATTGTGAAAATGGATGTTATTCTGTACATTCATGTGAACATGACTTGATATACCAACCGTCTGCAACAGGTATTACAAAGAACACAATATGTTTGGATTGGTATCCTTTTACTTACAGATTAATTTGTTTTCTAAACTGTTTGCTGTATTTTTTAAAAGAAGAGCAGATTCTTCACAAAATATAAACACCATCTTCTTGGCTCAGACCCACTTGTTTGTAAAGAAAACCCAATTGTTTGTAAACTGAATTGCAGTTGTACTCGAAATACTGAACACAACTCTTTAACATTAAAGATTAAAGGCTGGTGTGCCTCTTAAAATGCTTCAAAAACTGCAGAACAAATAGAATTCTGTTTTTGAACCATTTCCATCCCTAGAGGAATAGCCAAGATCAATTTCTTCCCCAGTATGATCTACATTTTTATTTGTTCTAGACATTTCATCATCCCAGGGATAACAAATTCTAAAATTCAAGTCACTTTATGCTTTTAACCAAGGCTTCATGGGATATATCTTCTTTTAAGAATACCTGCTGTTTGGGACACTAGGATGCATGAAATAATGTACAGTATATCAAAAACTGGCTCATATATGACTGGAGTAGAATACATAAACTTCATACTTATCTTTACACAACACCCACAGTCCCCCAGAAGTACAACTTATAATACCAACGGGTTGCTTTTTTTTAGCTCCTTGCCAATTTCATTTTTGAAAACTTGTTTAAAAAAAAATCGAAGACAATTTTCTACCAATAATTTCTCTCAAAATTGTATGTCTAAGGCATCTGTGCATGTAACTATCTATTACTTAAAATGAGCAACAAAAACCTCTGGAGAAAGGAAAAAATAGAAACCAAAGAATATGAATGTCAATCAAACTCTAATTGCAGCCTCAGACATGTCATGATTCCCTGCAAGGTAAATGTCAAAATGCTCCTGAACATTCTCTTCTATCTTCTTCAAAGGCGAACAATGCATTGTAGGGTCAGACTTGCAAAAATTTTAAGGTGTATGCTACTTAATGTGTTCTCACCTGGTTAATTCTCCTTAGTTAATGGATAATATATCATCAATTCAGTGCAAAACAAAAAAAAAAATGAAGGGCAAAAAAAGAAAAGGCGTCCTGGCAGATTTCTTGTACTGTGTTCTGACTGCCTTTCAAGCTGTGCCATACAGACCTATAAATTATCACCTGCTGTAAATGGATGACAGCCCCCATGAAAACTCCATCAACTACTGTCTGAGGGCCAGAGTGAAAACTTACTACAGTAAGAAAATGTGAGGGAGAAATGGAACCATAATCCACCACGCATCGATCAAATTTTAGTGGTCATTGTTAATAAAAGGGTTCAAGCAGCCAAACACGAGACACTAGACCTAGAGATGAGAAATCATGCACTCTTCTCTTGCTGCTCCATCAGCTTTCCTTCATGTTCATCTAGTCTGCAGGCAATGTTCTCGAATAACCCAGTATGGTACGAGTTCTGGGTCTGTCATTGAAAACACCCACCATTGTTGCCCATGGGCTATAGGAAATATTTCTTCTAAATTCCTCTTTCAATACCTTTAAATACATAGACAACAGTCTCCCAAAACCATTTTCAGGTTCTCAAGATTATTATTTTCTAAAAGTCAGACAGATTTAAAAGTATCCTGAACTCCAAGCCGAAATCTGAAAAATAAATTCAAGTTTAATTTAAAGAAAAAAAATGCTGCCTGTGGCTATTTCTGAAGCATATTTCAGAGTGGGTTACAATAATTATTGATGCTGAGAATAACATTTTGTGAGCACAGGTCACATTATAAATGAGAATATATTGTGTTTTTACAAGTATGCATGATAAACGCATAAGACACCTGTTTACATTATCCATGGATTTTGAATTTTGATTCAATGTTTTAGGTATCATTTTGATTCAATAATGATTTAAAACCTTCTGAATGTCAGTGCTGGTGAAAATCAATAAAACAAAAAGGAACCATTAAGCCCCACTTATCAAGAGAATACCACCTCAGTGCTATCACTTTGTTGTATACTCTCTAGTTATATATCAAGGTTTTGTGTAGACCATCCCAAAGGACATCAGTGAGATGCAGAATGAATATGAATGATACTCTAATTATGTACAACAGACCAGTCAATGGAGAGGTCCAAGCATGATGGTCTCGACAGGAGAGTTGTTGCTACAGACATCTACTAGTAGTATTTGATGGCAACCTGATAGTACAGCATTACATTGACCACTTCCCATGACCTCAATTTCTGTCCTTCCTGCAAGCTCATCCTGACAAAACATTCCAACAGGACAACACTTCTCATGCTGCTCGTGTAACAGTGGCTTTTTTGCGAGACGAGAATGATGGTTATGCCATCAATGCCAGACTTGAGCCCTGTTGAACATGTGTTGTACAAGCTGGGACAACGTGAGGCAACTAGGACTATGACAAAAATGAACAGATACATGCCTGGCCAGCCTCTACAAGCCCAATGGAGCAAAATCCTACAAGAATCTATAAACCACTGCAAAGCAAGCATTGTTACAGCTTATATTCCTTCAAAGGGTGGACATACAGACTACTAATTTGTGACTTTCACAGTAGACCCCCATTTGAGGACAGATGCTAATCTGCATAATGAATTTACCTGTCTGTTTAATAAAACGTAAAGGCACTTACTACAAAGAAATAGTGATTCCCATGACAGTTATTTTTGCTGTATAGTATATAAATCTACAGACAGGAATATCAACAGAGTAAACATTTTGTATCTATAAAAAGTCGCTTTCAGTAGTCCAACAGCACCATCTGTTGACAGCAGCCTTGCAGACTTAAATCCAAATGCTTCTTTAAATTCTACAGAAGTCATGAAATACAAAGGAAATAACACAAAATTAACATTACTTGCAATAATAATTAAAATTACCATTTATCATAAAACTTATCAGAAAGACATGCTTTCTAAAGATAAGTAAATTGTTTCATTGCTTAACACATGCTGTATTTCATCCAACTGAAGGATTATTAATGTTTGACTTCATATTTTTCTTTGATAATTGTATATACCTAAGAAGCTTTAAAAAGCAGAAATGTAAACGGAGCATTCTTACCAATGTACTATTTTGAATTACATTGATCCTCCCAAGTCCAATGACATACTGGTAAGTTAATTGGCTTCCGAGAAAACTGGCCCAGGTGTGAGTGTGTGCATGTCTGTGTGTGTCCTGCAACAGACTGGCATCCTGTCTAGGGTGTATCCCGTCTTGCACACATTGCTTACTGGGATAGAATCCCACTTCCACACAACCCTGTAAGTGCTCAGAAAATGGATGAATAAAATTACATTAAGTGCAGCATATAAGCATTCTATTGATACCAGATTTGGCTGGTATTAAAATGTTTGGCAAAAACAAAAGTTCTGTCTACCTCAGTTTTCTTTTATATTTCTACTCACTTCCTCGACTTCCTCCAGAGGTGGGTCATCGTCAGTGTCACTTGTGGAGCTGTCTGAAGTGCTGGTCCCTCCTCCTCCTTCCAACACCTTCAGGTCCTCTGCATCAATGATCCCCAGGAATTCATTCTCACCCACTTCTCTGAGAGTGCCTGCACCTTCGTCAGAGGAGCTGTCACACGTACCATCAATCTGGACTATGTCAATGATGTCATTGTAGTTGTAGTCTTTTGTCACATTAATCCCAGGCTTTAAAGAAAAATAATACTACACTGTATAGGGTTGGCATTTTAAAAATAAAGCACACATTAGCTCGTCATCTTTTTTCACTTCACAAAGCCTGTTCTATTTTTAAGCATGTATTACCAGTCCCTAATGGGAATAAAAAAGAAAGCAGAAATTATTTAGGCAAATGAACTGAACTGCAGTAATAAATACTCTAAAGCATCCGAGTCAAACACAAAAAGTGAGACATCTGTAATGCTAAAATGTGGCTAATTGGTGAACTAAAGGACTATATTATTGCCCCTAACAAGCTTGCTTTTAGATAAGCCTAATGGGATTCATTGGTATCTTGTAGACGTTTGCTATCTTACCTGTGCAGAAACCTCTGGTTGACACTGGAGATTAATTTGTTTTACACTGCTGCATTCAGATTTCTCAGGCTTTTCAACCACCGCACCAGGATCCTCATTGTTACGCACTACATCAGCACTAAGCAGGTGTGAATCAGGCTTAACCTGAAAGCTACCGAGCTGGGCAGGAAAGGCCTGCTGCACTGAAGATGCCTGGCTCACATCAATCTGTGGGGTGTCCCCACTAGTTTGACCATCGCTCAAGCTGTCACTGTGCTGTAACAAGATCTGACTGACTGCCACCCCAGGCTGAATGACTAAAGGTTGCTGTACAGGTGGTTGTATGGATTGCACACACTGGCCCATGACAAGCTGTTGCTGCAGAAGCTGTCCAGAAGGCCCCTGCTGGAACAGGTCTTTCCTCTGTTCAGGTAAGGACTGCATGACGGCTGACTGGATTTGGACTGAGGCAGTCTGCGGCACAGCAGCCTGGGCCTCAGGAGCCTCACGCTGTTCTAACAAGTGCTGGACCGACTGCTGCAAAATGCGCTGACCTCCTGGAGCCCGCGTCACCATCACAGGGACATTGACTTTGTACAAATGCCCTGCAGAAAGAAGGAAACAACGAGCTAAGTAACACAAATATTGATGTACTCATCAATACACTCCAACACAGCACTTTATTTTAATGAATGCTGAGCATCCATTTTGTCTGCCAAGTAACAGATGTAAGGAGAAGCCCATTTATCATTACAAAGCTGGTATCATGGTTTCTATGGAAATCTAAATTAGTATACTGGATTCTATGTGAATTGTATGCAAATATTAAGAAATGGACATTTATTCAAAAAGGAAACAAGTTTAAATTTTTATCCAAAGCTACACAGCTCAGCATTTCAGCAATGAAAAAAGTATAGCAAGTGAATCTTGATGTGTGCCTTCAACATTCTCCCCACAAATGTAACAGGAATGCCTCTCCTAGGTTACTAAAGAGCTGAATCACACAGGCATTCATCATTCATGGTTTTGTGCTGTCTAAGCGCCATACTTTTGCTCCAAGCCTGTATTTTTTTACAAAGCTATACACTGCACACTTCTAATGAATTGTTCTATTCAGTTTAATGGGAACAATAGAACTAAAGAAAATAAGGAATACAATACATTCTAATTATGAGTCAGTTTGAGAATGGACTCTTCCCTGACATTTTAGTACTGAAAAACAGAGTTCTCTTTTACAAAATAATTTTTACCTTGCCAGGCCATTCTGATACAGTGGATAAAGAAGTGGATACAGAAGACCAGAAATTGAATTGGTTAGAAATAAGGTTGTATACTCCATTATAGAGAGTCACAATAGCACAGGAACATATTTCACCTAATGAATACACCTTTCCTCTAACCATATTTCTGTACAGAATAATCTACAGCACACAAGTGCATACCCTGAGAATCTGCAGATTTTACCTCCTAGCTTTTCCCTAGGGTCTAGAAGTGAAAATGTAAGTGGATGTTTTTTCTCTATTTAAATGTCACATTGTCTCAAACAGCACCTTTTATAGCTCAGAAAATTAGTTCATGCAGTAACACATTAAGTGTGTAGTATTATCAGAAGGTCTGAACCATTTGTTGATAACAAAAGCTTCATTCCCAGGAGGCATTTTAAGCGAATAGAGAGAAGATTATTCAGTCAGCAAAGGTTGGATAATTATGCAAAATGTAAAGAACTAGGCTATATAGTACCCAATTACCCTGTACCTGAGGATGTTTGTAGTGTGACTCCAGCAGGTATCTGAATAGGATAGCTGACACCTTGAGGGAGAGAGAGAGTAGCTGCTGACCCAGAATTGTTCTGAAAGCAAAGCAAGATTTTTTTTAATTAAACCTTCATATTAAAAAATGAATTATATTGTCCTCTTATGCACAAGCATCCTAAAGAAGTTCTGAAACCTGTTAAACTTCTTAATGTTCTGAATTCCATAACATTGACTTTAAGAATGTTTACAAACATTTATAGCTAGCAGTTTATTGATCCAAGGTCTCGTCTACCTGGTTTTGGTAACTTATACCAAATACCTACAATCCTTTGAGTAACAAAAGGCCTTTTCTTACTTTTAAAGGCCCTTCCATGTAGTTTTCACTTTGTCCTCTTGCTCATGGTACTGTTCATCCACTGCACTGACTATCAACACCTCTGAGGATTTTGAATACTCGTATCAAACATTATCTCCATTACCAGGCTTATAGATCATAAATAGAAATTACACCGTCCCCCTCAAATACCATTTTAATGAAACTCTGAATAAACTACTTCTGTACATCATATTAACATGTCAGTATGACCTAACCCCATGCTAGTCATAACATGGTGTTGAAAAGTCTGTCTCCAGTAAGGAGTATGAATGTTCTTCTCAAAGGGATTTTTTCCATTTTACAGTGAGGAAGCTCATCACATTGTTGATGATGGCTAATTTTCTGCATTGCTGCAACACTGGGCTATAATATAGCCAAAGCTACACAAGCCAATCATTCTGTAGTTTTATTCAGTGGCGTACCACCTCTATTAGTTACCACTATCACTCTAGCTCTATCCATCTGCTCTAGATGGCTGCATTACTTCCAGTTTTGAATTCCATTTTATTTGCAGGTCAGTACAGGGGTGGGAGGGTAGTGTACCCCTTTTTATACAATGATGCACACCCCAAAAACAGATAATTGCTGGTAAGGTCACAGCAAGCTAGAGTCTTGCAAAGTGGGACTAAACTTGGATGGGAAGTCAGTCCGCTCCAGCGTTGACACACACAAGTCAGCCAGCACAAGACAGAACCGCCCATTAGCCTAGGCAGCAGGTCTTTGTTACGTGGGAGAAAACTGGAATAACTAAAAGTTATTTCAAATTCTAAACCTGTCCCACTTGTGATGCAAGAGATCACTGCCTACTCAGAACTAACATTTAATTTATAAAATATGTGTTATTCATCTGCTCAGTAAATATGAAATTAAAAAGTCAGTCTCAAGATCACTAAAGGGTTTTCTCCTCCATCAGTAATGCTCATGTTTCTCTGTCCTATTTGCCTGCTCCATGTACTGCTTTTTCATGCATGCATTTTGAAACATGGGCCAAATGAAATAACTACAGGAGACAGCAACAATGAAACACTGCAATAAAGGATTTTAAAGGTTTTCTTCAATCAGCCGGCTGGTTTAATTTTGTTGGCATGGATTTCTTTAATGTCATCTCACCGCTGGGGGAGAGGAGCAATCTACCTTCACACAGCAGTTTGTTTCATGGAAGGAATGTCAGACAGCCTCAAAGGAAGGTGCCATTTGGAAATGACTGAACACACCTTGGGCAGTAAAGGAATGATTAAATTCTCTCTGTGCTGCAATTCAGAGGCAGTAATAAGCCATTCGTGATCCCAGTCCTTTGCAAAAATACGGGTTTGTGAGATTCCAATGGTAATTGTGATGTACAGTAGGCTTAACTACATATATAGAAAGAAATATGTAATTGAATTAGTAAGTATACATTTTTTTTCATAAAAGGAAATTTTTTAATGAGTTCCACTGCATTTCTCATAATCATTCAGGAGCTCTCTAAGAAACAGAAATTGAGTTGTCCTTTTGAAATGTTCCCTTATTATATGGAAATCAGCAGGAAATTACTTCAACATTTTGAACACATGAATAAGCCCTTAAAGTTTTGCATATAAGAAAATCACACAAAATAATAGCTTAGAATTGTATGATTTATGTATCTTTTTGTACATTTTGCACAAAAGTGATAGACCACAGTTTTAACCAATTCAGGAAATTGACTGTATTTTGAATTACTGTAAGCAGCATGTCTTCAAACTAACCCTTTATTAACTTTTCAATACAACATGCTGTATTTCAATATAATTTGAAGCAATATTAAATCCTTAATATGTTAAGATTCAAAAGACCATTTACAACTTACCATATCTGCTGTAAAATTCTGAACATTTTGGCCAGCAGGTATAACTATCGAGGCTGAAAAAGGAGTAACATTTTTGGAAAATCAAACTGCATTAAAGAAATTGACACCAGGCAGTTAAGAACACAACATGATTAAGAAATCAGACATTTTACACTGTTCACTTTCCATCCTTCAAAGTTTTTTTTTCTTTTGTTTCTCTGGGTGAATTTCCTTATCAGGGACTTGAGAGGTAGAGTCTCTTAAAATGTTCTTTTATTGGTCTTCTTTATAATAAGAATAACTGCTAATGCTCGGCTTTAAAGAGCACTGCATGGGGGGAAACGCAAGGAAACAATATGAGTGTGCTATCAAATGGAAGGAAACGGTTTTGCAGTTGACCTTGGAAGATCTGGATAACTGTGGAGCACTTCAGAGAACGAACACTGGTTCAGAGAAATGGATCCCTTTATCCTAAGCTGAAGTGTTTCATGGGAGGCTCTAACTGAAGAGAACTAAACTGCAGGTAATATGTCAAAGAGAGCATAACAAGCAAAAAAAAAAAAGAATATGAATCAAATTACATGTAGGACAGACAAGGAATAATTCACCAAAAGCTAAAACTGGTAGAATGTAGTCTCTGTACCAGAGACTGCTACACCCAGGACCTTTAAAAAGAGACCAAATGTTGAGCTGACATTAGTCAAGTTGCAGGTACATAAGCAATAGAAAGTGTTTACAGAAAAATGAACTAACCTGTTGGCTTCTGCAGTGTTTGAGCAAAGCTAGCTGGGAGCTGCAGAAGAAAGTTGGATGGATTTATGGCGTCTTTAACAAAGCCCTCCACTGCTTTCGACTGCATAACCTTGGATTCCCACATCTAAAAAGAAATCCTATTGTCTGATTTCTGGCAATGATATTCTGATTGCTGGAGAATGTACATATCCATTTAATATATTAAACAGAATCAACAGTAAAAGTAATAAAACATTATCCATATTAAAATGCAGTATTTTAGCAACTATTTTAATATTAATGCGCGTTACTAGAAGTGCATCACTACAAAGAATACATGAGTTTTAAAAATAAACAAATGTTGATATTAATAAATTGACGTCAAAACAATATAAAAATTATTTCACAAATATAATTAAATAATATAACAATAAACAGAAATAAATGGTAGCACTAGCTATTTTATTTATATACATAACACTTTCAGTAATTTCAGAGGAAATGGCAAATAGCACACATTAATCACATGTAAAGTATAAACATATTAACATCATATATATATATATGTGCATACAGTGTCTACACAATTGGGACAGAAGCCTTTGTGTTTCTGCTGAGGAGCACCTCAAGATGACTTCCAGATGAGGTGAAAAATGAGCCAGATTGTAAAGGATCCAGCATGATCATCTCACCTGCCTTAGATCCTGCAGCACTTGCTCTTCCACACCTTCATCAACAAACAGCTCACGTACACCCTCAATGACATCCTCAATGATGGACTTGTATAATTTAGGCTGCATGGGGGAGGGGAGAGAAAGAGCAAAGCAACAAAGAGAGAGTCAAGGTGCAGCTGAGATACCCAAATAGACCACTGAGCTGAAGATTAATCATAGCATCCAAATCAGTCATCACTTCTTCAGAATGCTGGCGTTTTGAGCCCTTACACAATGACTGCCAATTTGAACTTGGGAGCCTATCACAAAGGTCTTAAATATAACTAAGAAAATTGAGAAAAATATTAAGCCCTGATTTCTAAAATTGTTTTTGGAGATGGCTTGTCAGAAAGGACTCAAAAATCAGAATACCACACTTGCAAATAGCTTTATAAAAGGGCAGGTATGGCAATTTTAACGCTGCATTGTTGGAAGAAAAATAAATGCTTTTACAGACGCAGGCATCGCAAATATTAATGTGTTGTATTCTAAAAAGTTCCCCCCAAGCAACAATCTGCACATTAAATAATGAATACTGTTATAACTCACAGCATAAAACTTGTATCAGTCGCACAAAATACTGGACACTGTTACTTGATTGCTTATCAACTTACAAACGTTAACAAGTATAGGGAGGGTATACGTAAATTACAATAGATTCCTATTGTAGATTGCTAGAGATAAACTGTAACTAAAAATATATCCATGCGCTTACCACAGGGTTTGAGTTGGACAACATTTCGGAGGCTGTTGAGATTATAACGGTGGCTCTGTTTCAAAACACAAATACATTTTGAGATAGCAAATTAAACTTTTCCAAATAAACCATATTGAAAATCAAACAAAATCTTTGAACTGCAAGCACAAAATATTTTTGAAAACGCAAATAAGATGTAAAACATTTCAGAATGCAAAAAAAAAAACAAATAATATAATGTCTCACAATGGAAATAGTTCGTCATAACGGAAAGGAGGCAATACGGAGAAGGTCGAAAAGGTAAGGCTGGCAAGACGTCTGTGAGTAGTATTTAATTATCTCCTTTAATTAATTTATCATGACGTAGTGACACCCACTAGGCAAGCAAATATTAGCAGCCATAATGTTTGGAAAAATATTTTCGTCATTCCTGTTTGTTGTGAATTTGGTGTATATGGTGCAGTCATGTAAGCGTTCTCGAGTTTAACCTCTTGCTAGCAATCCAAAGAAAAAATAACGTAATCTAATATGTGTCGTGCTATATAGTATTTTGCACTTTATATCGTCAATATAATTAGGTTTCTCAGCGCACTACAAATTTTACCTGTTCTGTGGCGTTTGCTTTAACCTAAGGCCTTGCTGTGGAAGGCTTATGGCTTTTTCACCCAAACAAAATGATCCCCAGTCCACCACAGCGCGACGAGGATTTGCAGCATATCGTGCAGGTAGGAGTCAGTGTTAAAATTTAATCAATTAATTGAAAGAATAACTTAAAAGAAGTTTAATTCCAATTGTATTTTCACATATGATGTCATTTTCAGGCCATTGGGCAACCTTGGAACTCGAGTAAAACAATGTTCATATGCACTTACTTAAGTGGTGATTTATCATGCTGAGGTAGGGTTCGAATTAGAATAAACGTTAATGTCTGGCTTCAGTTATCATGATGATTGAACTTTAAGTGGTTAAATTAGAACTGTTTCAGGGCTTACTTCTAACATTTTAATGGACTTCATTTTAGGTTGAAGCTAGTGCAAGGCCAAGTAAAATATCAATATTCATTACTATCCAAAATGAAACCCTAGCTCAAGCTTAACACCTGTGAAAAAACATTATTATTTTTACAAATCCAGTGTTAGTCTCAGAGGGCTGATAATCGATAGTACACCTTTATTCACCTGCTTTTTAAATATTACAGATATTTCAAAGACTTGATATATGTAACAACCATGGCAGTTCTATTTATATTTATGTGCACTGAAGTCTATACTTCTATGTTGTGCCTCAGAGCGTTGCAATATCTTTTTACAAATGAAAAAGTTGTCTGAACAAACTCATTAATTACAATTATTTGGTACTGAAAGGAAAAAGTTGTCATTTGATTGCTTGCTTATTTAAATTAATATTTGCTGTTTCCTCTATTGATTAGGATTAGTATGTGGCATTTCTCCAATCTTGGTTTTGTTCTCCTTTGTGGATTATATACTGGTATATATATTATATATGTGTGAAAGATTTGTCGAATATTTTTGCTGGTATTTAATAGCTGTTGGAATGACTGAAATGTATTTTGTTACAGCTAAACAATTTTAAATACATGATTTATAGTGTATTTTTACTGTCCAGTACATTTTTATTCATTTGGATGGTACTTTACACACACTTGTTCTTAGTTCATTTCTTTAGCAAAAGCATTAAAATCCGCGTTCCTTAGTTTCTTTGCTTTATGGATAATCACCATGTTTTTGATTTACTGAACATTTTGAAAGTGTATTGTTGTGATTATGCTTTGAATTTAAGTATTTTTCAAAGTTTTCTTGATTACATTTTCAGTTTAATATTGGGAACATGATATCATTTTAAAAAAGGAGGAAACGATTTACTACTTCACATTTTTCCTGCAGTTTCCAAAACTGACTTTGCAACCGAAGCAAAATGTAGAATGTTCAGTCGCTGTCTTCCTAATTCTCCACATGTTCATTTGCATTATAATGGAGCAACTGTAGACAAGGAACCTGGATCTGAGAATTAATTACGAGCATTTAAGAATTCAACTGTCAGATCCTTCTGGAGACATATGTCTTTCATTTGTGCAAAGAAGATTATATAAAGTGTGTATGTAAAAAACTAATATTTGTCTTTCAAATTAGGCTTTAAGTGCTTACTTTGCATGTAATACAAATACTGTCTTTTAAGAGTTACAGTGTAAAAGGGGTCTCTTCAGTCCCTCAGACAGTTTATTAGTGATGTTAATAACTGATTCCAGAGTCCATATAACTTACACTTCAGTCTTGCAGTTTTTCAGTTGATCTGAGAATACATCCATCCCTCTTTATGACCATTCTTGTTCACAATTTATTTCTACAAGAATGAATTCTTATTCTTGTTGTTTGCTAAACAAAGCCTTTTTCTAATATAATACGACAAAGGAACTTTAAGATCACTTAGTAATTTTTAGCGTTGAATATCCTCCTTATTTTTAACATTGCCAGTTAAACTTTGCAAATGGTTCAGGTATTGCAAAAGAAAATAAGCAGGATTTTCCCTGGCTATAGAACTAAGTGATAGAAAGAATGGAAAAATTAGAGTGATTGCAAGACATTTGCATTGTCTTGAATTTAGCTCTCCTGTCCTGATTTTCAACAGTTTAAAGTTTTACACATTTTATCTTACATGTCATTTTAAGTTAAATGGGCTGATAAACTATCCTAAACATGAATAGTGCTCTGTTTCTACAATTCACTAGTTAATATTGGATGACTTACTAAACCTTGGGAGCAAGTCATACGCTTTTATGTGTAAAGTAATGGGAACTTTATTTTTGTTATGTAAAAAATGGTATTATAAACAATTTTGAGAAACTAATCCTTTACCATTATTTTACTGTTGAGGTTATGAAAACCTCTGATTATTTTCGCCTGCATTGCAACATTCCTTAACATCTCTCTTTGCCTTTCTGCCCTCCTCCAGCTGGACGAACTGCAGTGGCCGAGAGTTCTGTTCTTCTCAGAATCATTCAAGGGGTTTATATAAAAAGGGGTTATCCCTCACTGGACCACAGATGCCCTGTTGTAGTAAGGATATCAGCTGCTTTAATTTTTTTTAAATGATACTTCAAAAGTCTGATAATGTTTTCTAACCTATTCTGCAGCTGGCAGCCATTCACAGATTGCCTAAGAGCAGCTGGTGAATAAATGAGTTGAAGAAAAAGAGCCATTTTAAACATCATTTGAAGCTATTTGCCCTTCAACATAAGTGAAAGACCTGGTTCAGTGAGCTTTGTCACCAGAAGAAAGACATTTTAGCAGACATGTAAGAACTCTTCTTTACAGTTTCTATTGTTTTTTTTCTTGCACTTTAAAACTTGCATGTTCAATCTGACCACTGTTCACCCTATAAGCCACCAAAATCACACAACAGACAGAAATCAAATAAAGGAAATGTTTATTGTACAAGGAAAGTCAGCACTGGAATAATGTGATAACTGGTTTAGAATTAAAATTTTTACATGAAACAGCAACATTATTGTATTAGTTTTGCAGATCATAAATCAGTTTAGATAGAACAATATATGTAAATAGTATCTTAATTGCATTATGTTCAAACGATTAAGCTATGAATGACAAAACAGATTATGATGTCTATGCTTGCTATACGTGGCAAATGACTTGTCATTTTTCTGTGCTTCATGTTGCAAAGTCTGAATTGTGTAGCTCATAAAATCAGCTGCAAGTACTTGATCTTACTTTTCAAACTTATGTGATTTCAGCAATATATCAAATGTACCTTATCACAGCAAGCAAACTGCTAATCTTCTTACACTGGCAGACATGGACCTCTAATCAGAGCTTTTTCTGTTGATGCTGGAAGTTCGGAGTTAAGTGAAGCCACACTTCGTCAGCAGAGTGCTGTCATAGCTGTGTGCAGCCTGGTGTGGACCCTCAGGGGACTGGCCCCAGTGGCACTGTTAGGACTGCAGCCAGGCATGTCATGAAAATGTTCAGATGTCAATGTTCCAAGGCTGGCAGAACGTCTTCATTTTTTAACACAAGGTTGTGTTAAAAAGACCATATGCCGAGGAAGCCTGCGGTTTAATATCTCTGAAGCAGTTTAAAACAGACAGAGTGAAGAGAGAAAAGACAAGGGGAAAAAAGCTGTATGTGGTCAAATGCAGGCTTCCTAGGCTCGTCTGTTTCCTCCAGGTAAAATGCTCTGAAAGAAAGCTAACTATGCTGTCGCTCAGCCAGATCTGAAATAAACTAATTGAGCCTGCCAAGCTGTTCAATTGCTGAAAAACGAAAATCCAAGTGTGTGGTGGAATTCGTTAAATGTGCACCACAGAAGAGAAGAGAGCTTGATATGAAGTTGCATCCATATGTTTGCCATACATTTATTTGTGAGATTTGGATCTACAGTTACACTTTTTAGAATGAGAATATAATAGAGTTTTCCCACTGCCAAGTGTGGTATGCCAGCAATTCAGCTAAGAAGACTGTAAGGAAATTGACTTTTTCACTGTGGGAACAAAAATAATGTAGTTTTGAAATGGTATAGTTTGTCTTCCAGTAGAAACCCTTTCACACTGGCATTTCATTGAGTCAGACAATCAGCTTTTTTCCGTGAGTCACCTTCATAGTTCTGGATCCACTTCTTCTCAATTTCCACCTGTGAAGGGACATTCAAGGGCACAAATGAAAGTTATTTCTAAATGTTTTAATAAAGCATACAAACTCTAAACTCAACAATCAAGAAGTTACCAGACACTCTGGGACCAGATCCAAATTGTAGGAAAAGCTTCAATTCATCAGAACTGTTATAAACAAGAGGCTTAAAAGAAGTAATGATATTGGTTTGGACAACACGGCTTGATCTATATTCCCACATCCTACTGGACTGTAGGTGTTGTTTTGTCCTCATGTTTTTATTGCAATCCCTTTGTTACAATACCTGGCAGTGGAAGTGTGCTTTGGAGACGATGTGCTTCTGGGGCTGAATGTCACTCTCAATTCCCAGTGATTTCACTCTGGTCCTGGACACCACTGCGTCTGCTACATCAAACTCCATCATGACGAAGGGATACCAGTCCAAGGGAATCTCCTGATCGGACCCGAGCTCCAGCTTGCAGGAAAAGCAATGTGGATGGTCTGCGGCTGCCAGAGAGAAGATAACAAGTTTCAAACTCTCAGTCCGACTGTATACTTGCATGTACTGTACAACAGCAGACAGCCCCTACCACCTTCAGTGTTTATTCTCTAAGACATGAGATGCATTCTAGCTGATGCATTAAAAACTATAAAACTACGGTAAAAAGCTCATCTTACATGTTAAACTTAATTTTAAATATAATTATTCTAATAATTTACTCACAATACTGGCAGACAGTTGTAATTGTAAAATTTACGTATGTCACTTGTTCTGATTTTACTTCTTATTTCAGAACATGAAGAAAGACTGGTGGGAGGTTAAATGTCTTCAGTTGGTTTCTTACCAGTGTTTTTAGCTGGCAACCTGTCAATTCTCCACACGATAGAGCCATAGGCATGCTCATACTTGACGGTTCCCACTGTGACCTGCATCACAGGCTCTGTGTCAGCTGTGTTGACAGATCCAAGGCAGGCATTTCTGTTCATTCTGGACTTCAGTGACTTTTGCCTGAGGAGAGCCACAGTGCGAGATACTTTGATCCAGTCTCCTGGAACTGAGACCTGAATGAATACATTCTCGCAGACCTGCGTTGAGTCCAGATGAACAGAACTTGTTAATGTTGAGGACATGTTTAAGAAGGCCTGTAGCTCAATGTAGGCTCCCTGCACAGTCACAACAGCCTTTACAGAGAAAGGCAGTTCCACCATAGTTGAAAGTGTCTTAAAACGCATTAGCTCCACTCTGCAGGCATCTGGAGGGGTGAATTTGATGAGTCTTGATCTCTTAAACTCACTCTCATTTATGCTTTTGTGAAAGAAGTAGTCAGAAATCTCCATCCAACTTTCACTGTCCTCTCCCCCATAACTTGGGTCCCTCCTGAGTAACTGCAGGTCATTCAATGCTAAGAAACACTCAGCACCTCCATTGACAAAGGCCAGACAGTAGATGTGAGTTACTGCTGCTTGTTCCACCATTCTCCCATCCTTGTCTATTCGCCCCCAGAAGTTGTCAGTGATTTGCAGGAAGAGCTCCTGCTCTTCATAGTGTTTCTTCTGCTGAGAGTGGGGAGGCAGCTGCATGAGCTCCTCTTCCATAGTGGCCAACAGATCGGTGAAGTCACTGTAGTCTGTGGTTCCAAACTTCAGAAGCTGCTCCACTTCTGCCTCATGTACCACCTCGTTCTTGGGGTGGTATTTTCTCCTCTCAGTGTAGGATACATGCTCTATCTTCACTGTGTGGATTTTTCCAGGATCATTGTAGCTCTCCAGCTTGGGCTGAGAGAGCCGGCAGTAGGGGTGCAGCTGAAATTCTTTAAATGGCTTCTCTAGGCCTTTCTCATAATACATCTGCAGGACCCCACCCAACAGCAGTTTCAAGTATATGGGACCCCACTGGCGTGATGACATGCGATTCTTCTTCTCCGGTATCCTGAGCATCAGAGACCAGCCATCTCTCCTCTGGCTACGGAACAAGCCTTGTGGGATGAAGGACGATCTTACTTTTGACTCCTTGTACCTTTGGGCTGGGGCAGTACTTCCACGTCCCTCATCCTCGGCTCGAAGCCTTTCCAACTTCTTGCAAATATACGTATAGGACTGCTGGATCTGGTCACCTGGAAGTTCATGTCCATCTTTCCTGGCAAAGAACCGAGGAATGCTGGTGTCAGCAGAACTGGGTTCAGAATCCGAGGAAGAGCTACCCGATTCCCGCCCCTCACCCCAGAAGGGATTGGTGTGTCCGCTGTAGTTCTGGAAGGCTGGAAAAGGACTAGGCCCCCCAGGGGGAAACGGGCATTGAGGTCCCCTGAATTGTGGAGTCCCCCAGCTACTGTCCAAGGCAGGAGATGGAAGAGGGGTACTGCCAGAAGAAACCCCCCCGAAGAATCCAGGTGTCTCTCTGACTGGTGTGCACAAGGGTGTATTGCTGGGTACACAGGGGCTTCCATTAAAGTGCAGCTGTGGTGAAGTAAGGGGGCTGGTGTTCGACAAATGGAAACTGGCAGGGTCATGCAGAGTAGGCAGGGATAGCTTTAACCCATTGGGTTTGGGAGTGGCGGTGCTGGTACTGGGGGGTGGAAAAGATTTCTGTGGTGACTGGAAAGCAGAGCTGTCATCTTCAAATGTCACCCAGTTTGGGTGATTCATGGAGCACATTGTTGCTGATCCCCCAGGCTGAACATCAACTTCTGTGGGTTTCCTGATGTTAAAAAAGCTGTCAAAAATAAAGGGAAACAAATAGTGAAGTATTTAGTAATTCATAAGTCAGCAATATTCTAACATTTTTAATATTATGTTTATGTTGAAAAGTGTACAATGTATTTTTAAAAGTCTTATGTTAAACAGTATATTTACAGTATATCTGAGTATGCTACAGTATATTTTTGAGTGTCATTGCCTTCACTGATAAATATATTTCTAGTGCTGATAAACCACATTCTTTGATATTAGGCTCCATCTGGTGGAGTCAATGTGAAAGTGCAAATAAAATTTATTGTGCTGCCTAAATTAATATAACAGTTGGCAGCATTTCTGTGTGTACACAGTGCCCATTGACCAAAAACCCTATTATTTTGTACACCTATGACAGATATGAAAATGGCTCAAAAGCTAATAAAGGGATTACTTATGCTAATAGAAAGCTAATAAGGGGATGAAGTTTTGTTTCAGAATGCACTAGTAAAAAAAAAAATGAAGCACCTAAAAAACAGATTTGCTGGGCTCGCATTAGTCTGATGTGTGCAGACAGTTCAATAGCAATAATACCATGCTGTCAGCAGTGATTACCTAATGCACAGAAGTACATTAATTAAATCAATCAACTGCACCCTCAAGCTCAGACTTCCAAGCACAGTTTCAATTTAGTTCATCTGAAGCCTGGAGGAACTGCACCTTAAAAAATGGAAAAAAAAGGTGAAGCAATTACATATAACTGAACTTTAGGACAAAACACTCCACAGATTGCTGTTTTTCACTTCCATGAAAACTGTTATGTTAAACCATTATGGGCTGTAAATAACATTTTGACTTTTTGTTTTTTTGTAACGGAATTCAATTAGAACTTAAAAACTGCAGGTCAATGCTTAGTAGAGGTTTATGAAGTATAAATAAGATTCTGAAACACTTATGTAGTGTTTTCTGTAAAGTACTACTAACATAACATATAGTACACTTAGTTTTAATACACATTTTTCCAGTTCTGTACAAAGTCACAGTGCATGCCTATCCAAAACCTCACCACACCTGACTCTGATACTGAGATTTTTGTTCATTACAAAACAAATGGTACCATTCAAGTCCTTCAAGTCTTTGTACACATTTTATAATGTGAACAGTATATAGTCAGTAATACAGTACATATCAAACTATTCTAGGCTAAAAACTCCCAGATACTGACTTTTAAGTAATCATTAATATTTTATGCATTTAAATGTAATGCTAAACCATGCTTATTTCTATTTTAATGAAACTTGCAAAGAAAATACCAGTTCCAAAAACGAAGGACTTGGAGGAGTAACAATTGACTGGTAGCTCTGATTCACACTTTACTGGGGTTTTACAACATCTTCACTGAAAAGCCAAATAAACTTATACTTGACTCCAAGTTGGTCATAAGTAAAACAGTCTGGTTAGGTTTCAGTTTCAGGGATTGGGCTTTAATTGTTATCCAGTATGAGTTTAAGCTACAGTTTCCAAGTTCTTCAAGTAAAAACATCTGGAAGAGTACAATCTTACTTTGTGTGTGTCTTTGTAAAATAAATGAAATTAAAATCCCATTCATATGAGCCTATCATACCTTGACAGTATTTTTTTTTTTAATAAAGGTTATAAAAAGTCAGATCAGTTGGGTGGCTCTTTCTCTGCTTAGTAACCTCTCAGAATAAGCTGAAAGTGTACTATAAGCCATCTTTTATCTGTCAAAATCAACGTTGTATATAAATTGATCTTATACTATTATATAGTGGAAGGTGCATGAATACATTGTTTTCCTTGGTGTAACAAAATACTTATCTCAGGTCAAGAGTTTCAGAAACAGCCATGGCATCCATTTGGATGAACCAGAGAGTGTGATGGAGTGTTTTATTTACCAGCAATGGCTGTTTTTCTCTTGAAGACAACATATGTGTTGATGTTACAATGTTACATTAACAAGTCCAATATTTAAACCAATCAGAGGAGTGGATGTGTAAGAATATATGGAGGATTTATTTCTACTTTTATGCAGACTAGGGACAATATTACTTCTCAGAGATGTGTTGGCTTTCAAACCACAGTTTTTCTATTCCTGCAAGCTAACCTGCAGGACAATGCAAGACCACACAGTGTTAGGGTTACAATAGAACAACTTCTTTAAAACTATTTTAAGTTCTTGAGCCACAGCCAAGAACTCTGACCCAAGTTCAACAGAACATCTGTGGGAGCAATTCACCAAAGCTGTCAGGAGAAAAGAAGTCCCATTCTACCAACCTTCTCCAGCTGGCAGTAGCTACACAGGAAGAGTTGCAAAGTATCCCACAGCAGTCTGTCCAGAGGCTGATCAGATCTATGCGTCAACATTGCCAGACTAACTATTTATTAATGCACAGGGAGGTTATACTCTGTACTTTGTAATGTTTTCATTTTGACAGTGTCATTTTTTTATATGAGAAACATGGAATTTGACGTATTTTTCTTTCTGTTTTCTGTGATTTTATTTCATATCATTAAACTTCCATTAAATCCATTAGAATTATGTTTTTTTCATGCATCATTTGTGCATGTATGTAATAAGCTTTCAAGCCAGCTGCGTAGAATATATAACATCAATTGATAATCAATTCCAAAGCTGCCCTGATATATTCTTTTGACATTAACGTCTAGAAACCATCAGCAGTCTCCAGGTTTTCTTCTCCTCTCGTACCACTCTTGGAAATGAAGCCTTTAGTATTTTCCAATTGAGAAAGACGTCTTTTTTTCATTTAAATGAACCTGCCTGCCATTTTTTGACTCATTGTTTTCAAAGACACAGATTGAGGGGAAACACGAAACCAGTTGCATGAAAAGCCATGCTTCTCAAAGCTTACCAAAGTCAGAGCTCCATTATATTGCAATTCTTGTTCATAATGCATGAAAACTATAAAGCTTTGCAAAGTACAAAATATGCTTAAACAAACAAGACTACAGGAATGCAATCTGACCTTTAATTGAATGTTGCTTTTAGAATAACATATCTCATCCATAAAATTTGGTATTTCAATTTAACAGAGGCACACAGAAAAATAACTCTGCAACCAATTAATAAAATGGTTCCCTTCCACGTTTTAAAGACGTGCTTAACTATTGTAAAAACACTGCATCTACAGGATGAGTTTGAGTTTGTTGCCTGAAGCAATGCAGACATAAACAGAGCGCCAGAGGTCAACCATGCATTCCCAGCAGTTTGAAGAAACATGCAATACACATTAACATCCTATAATCTACATCTGCTTTGTGGAAAAATACTTTTAACTTCAAGCTGAAGTCTCCAGCTTACATATTTCCTATTCTCTACAAATTCAGAGCAAAATTACAAATGTACTAAATATATTGCAAGAATCTTTTTTCAGTCATGCTTCCAAACTGGGTCTCTTTTTTGGCAACAAGAACTTTTCGACTCTATCACTCCCAACAAGGCAAAGCAAACCACTTTCTAGGCATTATTGACTGGATATTTCCTACGTTGAACTTTTAAAGTTTGCTTGCTGTTACTGGAACGAAAGTGAAGATAATTCGCGTGGTCAGTCACAACTAATCCCTTCTTATTATGCACACTGAGCCTACAGAAGCTAACGAGTCAAGTGCAAGGACCATTTAAACCCGGGTCTGTAAAAGTCTGGGTATAAAAAAATATCCTGCTGACCTACTTAACTGCAGGTATTTAGGGAACCAACAGTGTAACTGACAAGGACTTATACACTGTAGCATCATTAGGAACATACAATCAGATTACTCACATTCCTCAAGCCTTCCCAAAAACGAGCAGGCAGGCGGTTAAATCGTTTTATTCCCAAAAAACACATACTAACATTGCAAAAAAACTAGCACTAAACTACTCACAACTTTAACTTTTTACATATAAATTCTAGCTGAAGCCTTGATTTAGGCTGCCTATGACACTGTTGTACAACCACCACCTCCAGCAGTAGTAGGGAGAACATACATTTCTGGGAGCTGTTTTCCACATTCGGAACAATATACCTGTCTTCATTATTTAAATGTTTTTGAATCGAAAAGGCTGAGACTGCACATTAAAGAAAGTGAAATATTGTATTCAGTAAGTTAATTACAGGGTGGTGAATCGCCAGAAAATCTTCCACTACCCAAACTGTGTTTACTGTATTGTACGTTAACTACAGCTAAGAGAAGCATAATGACATTTAACCTGTTAGCATTTAAGCTTTAGTTTTAGAGAAAGATATACCTGCCTGGTATGTAAAGTCTGTCAAATGTGGGTGGTTATACATCTTAGGTTACAGACAAAACTGTGATGTTAGTATTTCTTATTAACTGTGTATAGAATCTTAAAAACTGTGGCCAGATGATACTTATCCTGTATGTGAAAGTATCTAAGAAGATATCCCACTGAAGGCCTCCAGAGTTCTGACAGTTAACTTGTGTTTCCAATATTACATCAGTTCATTAGAATAACATTTTCAGGCAAGAAAGGAAGCAGGAAAAACTAAATATTAGATATAGATAGTAGCATTACAAAGTTGAAACAGAGCGCTTTTGATCAGTCAATCCCAAAAGGAAACTCTGCAAGTCATATTGTTCAGGCTCAGTCGTTGTAAAATATATGTTCCAAATGTATGCTTGACTGCAGATTTATGTAAAGCCCATAAAACACCTAGATAAGCTTTAGTAAGCAGTAAATGCCATAATTCCCTTTACTATTCAAAGTTAATTGAGAGATTAAACTTTAACCATAAACAGACTTTCTGCCATTGACTGGATTGCAGTTCTCGAGACCAGAATGGACCCAGATAGTGACTAAAGAGATCAGATTTCCACTGCTTGGCAGCTCTTAGCTGACCACTTAATTTCTCTTTTTAATTCATTGTCACCCTATCACAAATACCAGACAGCTCAGCAATCACCATATCCCTACACTCTTCATTTCATTGCTTTTTTAGCATAAATATTGTTTAAAAACTAAAGCTGAAAGGATTACTCTGCTGATACCATTTTGTAAAAATAACAATAATTTTGCATAGCAATAACATCACATTGTACTGAATTACATGCAATATATATATTTTTTGCAAATTAAAACTTTTTACTCAAAATGTTAATGATCAAAATGAACAGTTATATGTGAAGGAGGTTGATTGTCAGCAAAACCTGCAATGAAAATACACTGCACAAAGTGAAATTAACTGATTGCATAGGTCTTCAGCTTTCTAAGTACCTGGCAGAAACACCTTTGGCAGCAATTACTGCAGTCAGTAGTTTTGGTTAGATTATTCTTGGCAAAATGTCTCCAGTTCTGAAATGGTCGTCACTGGCGTTAGTTGATAGACCCCCCTCCATATATTTTCTGTTGGAATCAAGTCAGGACTTTGACTGGGCCACTCAAGGACATTCACCCTCTCCTTGTCAAACCACATCAGCGTTGCTTTGGCCTAGTGCTTATGGTAAAATGTGAATTTTCAGCCTAGAGTTAGAATATCAGATTATCCAGTAAAATTAGCCTGTATTTTGCATAATCTATTTTTCCTCCACTCAGCTTCCCAGTCCCTGTTGATGAGCCTACGACATGGTGCTTCCATCAGTACTAACTGGGCAATGTGCTGTGTTGGGCTTGTGTCAGATACTGTATGACAGGTTGCATTTAAACCAAGAAGATTTCTCAATTTTGCTCATCTTCCCATAACACATTCTACCATATATTCTCTCTGCAATATATTTCATTGAGAATCGTCTAATATTCTTTAAAAATGCAATTTCTACATGATATTATTTGTGATCCTTCTCACAAAAAACGTATTTTTCAGAGCACACTGGGCAACTAATGACTGTATTTAGTGTCTCTTAAATGTTCTTTTAATAATATAATATGAAGATTAACAGGCCATGATCCTGTGTTGCATTGAACTTAGCACACCTAAGGCACAAAATGTCCAAGCTTTGGCGACCCCACAATTGCAACATTGTATTTGTAAAAAAGGAAAGATTCTATAAAGTGTATCACTGCTAATTCACAGTTAACCACCAGAGTAAAAGTGACATTCCTGTGAGTGTTTGTGGAAGTGTTGCCTTGACGTACTAGTATTAAAGAATGTCACCCTTACCCAACATCTGTATAATGATGTAAGAAGTGGTGTCTAATTACAAATATGGTGAAAAGTCCCACAGGTGACCCAGAAAAACAAAGGGAAATAATGTATGTACTGCAGCTGCAGTTCTCATTAAGAGACTAATTATTTCCAAATGGCTTGCATGCTAACCTTAACTGAATTGATGCATGTATAGTGCTGTACTGACACATCAGATCTCAGGGATGAGATGCTCAAGGCATCACTGTCAGTCTTTAATTAGGGTACTGATGCAGACAACTGCAGATAAAGTCATCGCTATAAAGCCCCACTGTTAGGGAGCAGACTGCCAGTTAACATCTCAAAAGCACTGGCACATGAAACGCAAAACGTTTTTTAGAAGATACTTAATCATTATTATTTCCAATTTTAAACTGCATTTTCCTGCTTTCTTACCAAAAAAAAGTTAATTCTATCATAGCACGCATTAATTGTTAAAGAGCTGTTTTTTTTACTATTAACACAGGACTACAATAATATTATTCCTTTAGGTTTTGCTTCTGGATTAACCGACACTTCAGCAATCACAACTCACATCCAGGTAAGACGCATCACATTGGCCCTAGCAGGTCGTCCTGGACACATTTAGCCAATGTGGGTGAGAGAGCATGCTGGTAGCACAAGTCTGGTTCCATCGTTGTTTGGGACCAGGAAAACGGGGAGATAATACGAGTTTTGTCCAGAAGGACCGTCCGCTGTGGTGAGCTGGATTATAGAGGATGAAGAAGGCAGATGGGGTTGGAGGTTAAGCAGACAAGCTATAATCATACTAACGGGTCATAGGCACCACACTGATGCAGGATGATCTGCCTTCCTGGTTCCATAACATGTCTGCAACAGTTCAGAATACTGCCGGACCGACGCACGGAGTACCTACACGTCATGCTGAGTGTCAGTACTGTCAGTAACGTACACCCTGATCTTGAATGCCTATAAGCAATTCATATATAATTTCTGATGGTGGAACAAAGAACAATAAGTCTGCTGTCCTGATTGTTAGTGTTTCTAATATTTGATACATGTTACTTAGTGCCAGAACTTTTGCTCACGCGTAAAACTAGAAAGGCTCTCCAACAAACAATCTGCAATAACGTGAATACCAAATATTTTTTAATTCGGCTTAAACTCGGTATTTTCGATCAATGCGTAAATAAAACGATACTTGAATATCGCCCTCGAGAAATGCAAAACAGCTCATGACAGAAAACTGTAAGTTCTGTATATTCTGCTACTTTAAAAGCGCAACGTATTATAGAGATGTCCTGCGAAGTTGCTGTAAAGTAATTTGCTGCGCAGAAACTTTCAAACTGAATATTCGTTAAATAATTGTATTCTCTATTTTTCTATAATTGTACTTACAGCGATCCACGACTCCAAATTCGTCAACAGTCGTACATTGCTAAAGCATAAAATCCTTTTTCTTCTCTCTCCCGTTATCCAAATACTAGCTCAACCCTATGGAATTTTAACAAAATGGCAGAGGACGCGGCGGCTGTCGGAATTTTCTCTTCCAAAGAAGCTGCGCTAACGGGAATATCTTGCTTCTGCAGGCGACAGCTCGTAGAAGAATGAGAATAATACAGTGCACTACTTCCTCTTCCCCAGCTGAGCCTGGTTAATGACGACGGCATAGCTTGGCATTTCTCCGAACCATGGCTATTTTTGTTAAAAGCCACCTCCGAATTGCGGGGGAGAAAATGAGAAAAAGTTGGCGAAACGTTAAACAAGCACAGTTAGATGGCCTCCACTGAGAAAAAAAGGCCACTTTTACTAGAAACAAGTTTGAAAAGAAGTACATTTTAGTGTCAAATTAAAATGTTTTTTACGCTTTACTTACTCCATTACTCTCAATCCCTTGACTTCTAATCGTACCCTAAAAACGCTTATTCTAAAAGCCCTAAATTATAATTTAAAGTGTACTATTAAATTATTTTGGCTCTTTCTTCCATACGATTTACAGTTATTACTATTGCCCACTTTTTACTTACAAAAATGCTCAAACCGATTACTTCGACTTTTCTTTGTATCAGCCTGCAGCCCAAAGCACGAACACAGAATTCACAGCATGAGCAGTATGCCCCTGCCGCCATACTGCTGTGGATCTTGACTTTTAAATCGAGAAGCTGCGCAGCAACACCAATGTTTTATAATGACGACACATGCACAAAAGCTTGTCAAGGAAAATGCGTCTAAAGACCAAATAAAACCAAAACATGTATTTGTTACAATAAATGTTAATGCAATAAATCAGTTTTAGTTCCGTGAAATTACTTATTATACCCATTGTATTTAGCCTGCCTCATACCGAGTTTGCTCCTTCACTGGGCTTTAAGTTTTGATACCCTGTTTCACTTAAATGGGCTTTAAATAACAGATAATAAATCTAGGCCGAGATGCAGTTCACTGGCCTGTCGCACAGCTGTATATACTTGAAGGCAGTGGTGTGCCTATGAGGAGCAGCTGCAGTGCGTTGGGAGGGGTTCATTCCCACAGGAGCTGCAGAGCCCTGAGGACCACTTCAGCCCTGCTGCCCTCTGACAGGCTGCAGCCTGGGAATTCGTGGTGGGTTAGGACTCAGGACGCGCTGTCGGAATTGACAATTTCATGCAGATTATTTATTTCTTTTTCCACATCAGTGCTGCCATTTATCATGTTTGCACCTACAATTATATTTTTAAAAAATCAAGAGCAAATTGTACCCCGTGAATGGCAGAGAAAAAAAAGCAGCGAAAGACACCAGTAAAGTAGGAAAGTAGGTTTTGGTTGTGTTTTTTGAAATTCCGTGTTAACATCTGGATCACATATCGGTTTCTCATACATTTTTTAATCCACATTTGTATCGAAATCAGTTCTGTTATTTTCACTAAAACTGTTACCACTGCATTTTGCAAACCTCTGAAGCCCCAAACCAAAATGTAAAGTATTGAGGCTATATATACAGTATTACAGTATATTGTATGGACAGATAATTTTGAACAAGAAGGAATATACTGTACCCTGACCCTTTAAAAGAGTTTAGTAGAGTTCATTGAAAAGGCAATGGCTGAAGTAAAACAGCCTTTAATCTGGTGAGGAAAGTCCACTCACCAGATAACAAATTTGCTTATTGCCACCCCGAATCTCTGTCCCATTAATGTGGCTCTGAACTTTCAAGTTCTTAACTGTACGCCACAAAGATTTGACTGGGTTCTTACCAGCACATCTCCTGGTCACTGTTTCCAGGAAGATCTGAGAATTTTCCAGAATTTATCAGTCACCAACAGCATACCAGTGACTCAGGCCCAAGACCAGCTCCACGTGCTTTAAGAAGCACCCTACACCATAGCCCATCCCCTTTGCAGTTCAATTCCTGCCTGTATAACTTCACCTTATTACTCACCTTCCACTCTTTCCACCTCTGACACTTCTTAATGCGTGTAACGAGCAGGCTTGAAAAGGGAAGTTTACCTGTTGAAGACGTCTACAGGGTGCTCACCCCCTCTTCTCACTAGTCTATTCCACCTCTACGCCTGTCGCTCAGTGCTTGGCAGAGGAAGGAAGGTTCTAGTAAAAACCAAGGCGTATGAAATGCAGAACCCGGACAGTTAAGGAACTGTTCCACAGATTAATATTATCATTTCCTTCCACTTACGTAGCACTTTTCTGGACACTCCACTCAAAGCGCTTTACAGGTAATGGGGACTCTTCTCCACCTAGTGTGAAGCCCCACCTGGATGATGCGACAGCAGCCACAGTGCGCAGAGTACACTCTTCACACATCAGCTCTCAGCTATCAGGAGAACAGAGTGATAAAGCCAATTCATAGATGGGGATTATTAGGAAGCCATGTTTGGTAAAGCCCAGCAGGAAATTTGGCCAGGACACCAGGGTAACACCCCTACTCTTTTTGAGAAACAGCCTGGGATTTTTAATGATCACAGAGAGTCGGGTCCTTGGTTTTATGTCTTATCTGAAGGACAGCACCTTTTTTATATATATAGTGTCCCATCACTATACTGGGGCATTAGGACCCTCACAGACTGCAGGGTGAGCTCCCCCTACTGGCACCACTAATACCTCGTCCAGCAGCAACCTTAGTTTTTCCCAGGAGGTCTCCAATCCAGGTGCTGACCAGGCTCACACTGCTGAGCTTCAGTGGGTTGCCAGTTGTGAGTTGCAGGGTGATATGACTGCTGGCTGACACCATTTAATACTGACATGCCATAGTAAGACTGAGTACTCTACTGTACTTCATAATATTCTGCTTCTATTTAATTTGCAATTGCTTGAAGCTAAAGATAACTATACAAAACCAGTGTTTCTGTTACACATTGTCAGACCTACTGTATGTGTCAGAAGTCCTCTATAGATCCACAGATTTGATCCATTATACTGCAGGAGGAACAATCAATTCTGCTGGCACACAACTCATAGGGTATAGTACATCCCTTGGTGTGGTGAATGGACTAGTACAATTATAAACTAGCCTTGTACCTCTGTATATGTGAAACCACTTTTTTGTTTTGTTAAATGTTAAATGCAGTTTTAAAGGTTATTCAATATGTCACAAAAATGGTTTCACACCTTCGGTATTATTATTCTATACATCAATACAAAAGAACATGTGAAGCACATATACAATATAGTACGTTAATTATTGATTTCCAATTAAGTAGTATCTCACAACAACAAAGGAAAAAATTGCTAAAAGAATTTAATTTCAACCTGTTCAAGTATTCACAACAAATAATCATTGCCATTTCCTAGCTAAAGTATTGCCTTTTCTGTATATTCAAATAGACCATTTCACCTATGAAGATCGGGGAGTATATGCTTTTTTCTTGAAAAACATTTTTCAGTATTGAAAAACAGTTAAAAGAATTAGCATCTGTGCAATTTGAAGAGATCCTCCTCTATGTCCCAACCCCAACCCCCCACCATCAGGGAGCGCCTGGTCTACAGAAGGGCCTCTGTTGCTGTGCTTATATAAGTAAAACAAGAACATGACAGAAGCTCCACACGCTGTCACAACCCACCACTGGCAAGGGAGTGGAAGCACTTCTGCAGTTTTCAGCAAGACTGTCAAGAAGTGAGACACATGGATATTATTTTGTCTGCTCCTCATGTGTGCATACAAGGTGTTCCTGGCTTTCTCCAGGGTTATGGAAATAATTATAGGATGCATCACAAACTAGTGATTATCTGCAATGAGAATAGCACAAATGATACAGAGCTTGTTTTTCACACCCCCAGAGACAATGGAACTGTGAAAGTCAGTTTGAAAGAGATGTTTTGACATGGGTGGGTGGAAACTTCAAGGCTCTTAATCTGGTGTTTTGGGGGGGGGTCTCCAGAGGCCATTCTCCACAGGGATAATCTCAGAAAGCCAGTGAGAAGAAGACATCTTCCAAACTCTCAGCAGCTGAGCCACATCTGTAAACACCGTCAAAAGGATCTCCTACATTTTCACAAATGAGCTAAAGCATAATAAAGATAAAATGAAGCCTAAACAAATGTAATAAAGCAAAACAAACCCACTGACATAGGGTTATTTTTTAAATGTATTAAAACTTCAAATCATAGCAATTTCATTCCATAAAAAGAGCAATTGAGTATTTTTTCTGTTGTTTAAAAAACAAACATGGTTTCCAGGTGGTTTTTGTTTAACTGTTTCTGATTAGACAAAACATCTCATCAGCTGAAACATTTTTGTGACACATTGAAAAACCTTATTTAATGCATTTAACGTTTAACAAGGCAAGAAGGTCTTTGAAGGCACAATAGAGATGTGCACACAGGCAGTGTGGTGGCGTAGCAAGCAGGAACACATTTCAATTCAGGTTTGTGGTTGAGCAGGCAGTGGACAAAGCAGGTGAATCCTTGGATCCTTGGAAAGGTGAAACACATTACGTAGCAAGTGCAAATCCAGAAGACACTGTAGTAACAGCAAGCAGGTTCCATAGCCGAACATACACAGAGAGATAACAAGCCAAGGGATGATCCAGAAACGAGGTAGTTAACAAGACAGGTCAGTATTCCAAGCAAGGCAAAACTAGAGAAATAGGAACAAGGATTAGAGGGACTCAGAGATAAAACTATTACAGAGCCCTGAGCAGTGTCAGAGCAGTCCTTAAATATTCTGCACCACCTGATTCAGGAGTGGAAGTAAATTGCTTGCAGGTGATGCAGATTTCCTGTGGGAATATTTCCATAGTAACCAGTACTCAGTGACAGGTGAGTGGCCAGCTACCATGGCAAACGCTAGCTTTCTCTGCAGCTTTGCAGTGGATGTGAGCCTGAGACAATGAATCAATGTTTCTTTTTGAATTACGATTCCCAATTGCATTTCAGTAAAATTGCTAATATGTGAGCACCTGTGTTATAGCAACAGCTCTCTCAGAATAGAGAAGGCTATGTACCTGTTGTAAAGCATGTTTGAGAAGACTACACAGTCTGCTATCTGCCTTCCCAAAAAACATTATCTGCATTCCTACCTGGGCAGCAGGTGCCATTGTTTTTTGTCTATCCAACCAAATCCGATTCTTCCAATGCTTAAGGCTATGATCAGGCAAAGTGTTTACTGGATGAGCGATTACTATCATATGAGACTGAACAGCAGCTTCCATCAGTGTTTTTCTCACTATTACATGTGCATGTCTTTGCTAGGCAGCACAGGGCTATAATTTGGGTAAAATCTCATTTTAGAACACTTATCCAAGCAAATACACTGGGTTGCCTGTTTTGTTTTAAAAGCAAGTGTCTATCAGTGGAGTATCAGAGACATCTAAAAAATAAAAATAATCACTTTAGGCTTGTTGCAATTCCATGAAGAGTGATCTCCATATGTTGTTTGTGCCCTTTCCATGCTGTTCCAATTTTGGAAACGCAGTGGTTTTGTTTTTAAAAAATCCAATGGGATATGTGAATATTTTAACACTGACAGTTGTCCTCCAGTTCAGCAATTTTATGTTTCAGACACTCCAGCTTCACACTGTGGGTATTAAGTACTTTTGTTGTTCCCTTTATTCATTTGAGATGTCTCCAGTTACAATTGCTGAATAATTCACATCTGAACATCCATGTTTAGTGCTGTTGCAGCAATCTGTCAGTTAACCAACATCACATCAGCTTTTACAAGTTGTACCTGCTGTTCCATTAGCTGCTCCAGGAGAATGGATATTTTGGCTTATTAATGACAATTAATTATTTTGTCTTCTCAATTTCCTCCCTCGTTTCCTATTTTAATTAAGGAAACAAGGTGTAAAAAAGCAGCCTTTAACACATTTCATATATCTGGATCATGGACTCAATATAAAAATGACAAGGATAACAAAAACAGCAAAAGGGGCTGGCGACAACAGAAGAATTAACTTTGGATTTTATCCCCAGCAGATACCCTAAAGCCTTTAAATTTAGACTGGTCTTATGAAGTTTAAATTTGAACCCTGCCTCCAAAATGTGGAATAAACACTGAGAACAGGCATTATTGTTCTCTGTACATATCGATAAAACCATCATGTTTACTAAACATATGGGACATGAACAAAAGCAACTTCTAACTGAACCAAATATAAATATTCATAGATAACCTAATTTAAAACCCTAGACCGGAGTTATTTGTGTATAGTCCCTTTTAAATACAAGGACAACTCCACCGAGGGGAAATGGAAAGAGCACCCCCTCTGTTTTCTTTAATTTGCTTAAACATTTTTCCTCTCCCTAATCTCAGGAACTTAATTAAGCAACATGGTTAGAATAACTTATGATTCATGGGTCGTATGCCAAGAATATCCTAAACTACTCATTGTATCTCGAGTGGATGATGAGATTCACTTCAGCCTCCCAGCTAAGTGGGAGAGAGCACTCAAGATAAAGGTTCATACAGCCATTTTTCCAAGAGAAAAAGGTTATCGACTTCATCATCCTACACAGTTATAATGTTCAACATTTTGAGAGGATCATATCTCCCCTTACAGACCAATAAGAAAAACATGCATGCAATACTGTAAGTCTCCAAATACATAATTTTCTAAGATATTAATCCTATATGTAATGGAGTCAGCTATTGCCAGAAGAAAAACAGCATTAGTATTATAGCAAGATTCCTTAAATTAGATCCACATACAGCACAAGCATTTTCACTGTCAAGAGGAAGTCAGAGTAAAAGAACAGTTTTTCACATCTAAAAGATCTTTTAGTGTTGATATACATTTTTGTGAGCATCCTTCAGAGATACTGAGTTTGTTGAGGTCTCCATCTGTACCAAAAAATAGTTTCAGTTTCTTGCATGATTTTAGGTACAAAAAACATCCTGCACTAAGCATTTCAAACAGAATACTGATACCGTTTAAGATCATTTTATTTATACCAATGACATAGGTAATGACTCACTGAATGGACACAATTGACATGACTGCCAAAGAAGTAAAACCTTTCACTGACTAAAGACATGAATGTCTAAAACACAGAACTCTCTAGACGTTTGGCTTTTTGGTAGATAAACATAACTGCATTCAGACTACATAAAATACAATGCTCATCAATTCAACAGAACAAACATTCAACCTTTTTATCTTTTTCACATTACAAAATTAAAAATCAACTCTTTTTTTTAAAAAAGTGCACAGAACAATGAATAGTTACTTTCATCAGGAGTGGAGTGTATGATAACCCTTCACATCCAATGCTAATTCCTATGGTGTACAATTTCTATGGCAAACACGAGTCAGTCCATATAATGTTTTACACATATACTGTTACAGTGAATAATTTCCAACATTCTCGAGATGTTATGAGAGTAATTTAAATGTATTATTTAAGAACATGTCGGACTCAGAGCCGTTAGTCGGCTTGCTAAGTGTGCAGTTTCGTTCCAAACTCTTCTCAGAGTAGTGCAGAGGAATAGCTGACTATGGACAGGATAGGGCTACTGAGCCAGGGGAGGCAACATCTAAGCAGAAATTGTCATCACACAGGAAATTGCTCTCTCCTTCTGTGACCTCATGGTTTAATATTTGATTAAAATGGATTTTCATCATGAAGCAACCACCTTCAAAAGCTACTGCCTTTAGTTCTAGAATGAATCCATCTATACAGAAATTCAGAAAAGAATAAGAGTGCATCCCTTTTAAAGTATGTGAAAGGCAACTTGCGTTTTGGTCTTGCTATTTAGTGATAAAAAAGGAACAGAGGATATAATTGTGTCAGAAGGTTACAACTGCCCGCCAGGCTCACTGCAGAACTTTTTTAATTGTAAAACTGTAATTGTAAAATGTCCAAATACATGTACAAAAGCTAAACGTTTTCTGAGCAAGTCTCAGAGTTCTAAGTTATAGCAATTTATAATATTTAATTCTGGGCAGTTTAACTTATAACACAGCTCTGTTGTCTGAGACTTTTGTTTGGGTTTTTTGGGCCTTAAGACTTCATCTTTGTACTCTTCAGTGTGTGACATACTGTACCACTGGCTTCTCCACCCTGGGCTTCTCATATAAAAGTGTTTAGAGTAAAATCTAATCTCATAAAAACAAACCTTATGTAGAATAAGGAGAGGATGGATTAGCCTTTACCAGCCATTCAGAAACTCAAGACTCCTATACCCCCCTGTGCGACAGAGAACTTGAGTGTGAGAAACCGTGGCAATTTTACACCTACATAAATGAAGGAGAAAACCTCTTCCAGAACTGGCAAAACTATTGGACTTCAAATAACTTGCTAGTAATCCCACTGAATCCATGTCCACAGTGATAAGCTATTTAAGAATTTAATGATAATAAAAACAGTAACTGTTTTTTTATCTTTCTCACTTAAAATATTTTTCATACACATTTTATCCCTTTCAGCTGTCATGCACCCTAACTTCCCAGACTAAGCAGATCTTCTCCACATGCAATGTACTGTTTGTGGTCTAAAAGTGAGACCCAGTAAGTTTGGCTCTGCTGACCTCGCTCTTCCAGGCTTTGGCGCTCTGCAGTGTGTGGCTACATCCCACTGGCAAAACCCACTCTCACAGTCAGGGCAAGCTTCTCCCAGTAGCAAAGCACACATCACTGAATTCACCTCACTGACTGAAAATCTAGCTTCCTCCAGGTCTATAAACAGCTTTAACATGTGCTAGACTCCTGATATACTTGGGAAAACAGTTTTTCTCCAAAACAAAACAGCTGTATCTTCTTCCTTAGTTGCTATCATAACAGCTGCTTCCTGGATGGAAGGAAGCACTTAACAAAAAGGGACTAAATATATAGAAACAGTTTACTAAGGCAGGACCCTGGCTTTCTGCTCAAATCCCTTCTGCTTTGTGTCGGTTACTGAAGAAGTTTGATCCCTGGTTCCAAGACAGTTCCTCACTGTGCCGTTCTCTCAGCAGGAGGAGGAGGATGGTACCCCATAATATCCCCCACCTTGCAGCGCAGGCTGGTTCCCCACCTCCTCCACCCTGCTCCAGTTTGTAGGTGCAGCCTGCCTTTGAACCGTCTAGCGACTCTTGTTCTTTTTGGAATTCGCCTATACGAAAAATATAGAAATGAGAAAAAAGGAGGAGAAAGACATTACTATACTAAAAATTAATCAATAAAAAAAACACCGACTTCATTAACATTTAATTGTAGAATGCATTTGCATTTAACTTCTTCCCCTTATCTATACCTTGTAAAAGCCTTTCATATTTAGAATATGTGTATACATTTTCTCCTTGCATTTCATGAAACTTTGAAATGGACATATTTTAGAAACAGCCATATCAAAAAGATTAGAATCAAACATATCAAAAATAGACATATGTGTTTTTGGGTAGATGTAGAAAGAAGTTTAGTTTCCTACATTTGTATAATAGTATTGCATTTGGTATTTAAAAGAATGTATTGCCCCTGCCACAAAACACCCCTTAGGCCTTTCAATCATGAAGAAAATGTAGTTAGAGGTAAGTGATAAGGCAAGATCAAAAGAGATAGTTTATAAAAGCTCACTTCAAACGCATAAAAAATTCTCTCTCCGATTTTGGCATCATCAGCTTCATTCCCTCCCCAAATTTGATAAAGTGACCAACCTGAATTGCTCTCCCAACATGGGTCTACACAAATTGTCCAAAAGACCTCACCCATGCACAGAATTCTGAACCACTCCTGTACCTGTGCTGTGTCTACTGGCTCCCACATGCTGTAGACTTTGATCTTGATCTTTGATCTTTGATCTGCCCTTGTATAAACAGAAAAGGTTAACTGCTTCCCTGAGGTTTGAACAGGTGCTTTTCACATCAGCTTGCTTCCTGATACCTCATGCTTTCAGGCAGTAGAGTGCTACAGCTCTGTCAGCTTCCATGAGTTATAAAAGGGACTTCCAGTCCAGTGACTCAAACAATCTGTTTTCCTGAACTGCTGCTATCATCTGCACTTCTGGCAAGGGATCACTATATTTCCACTTGTGTTTCTCATCTAGTTAAAGCTTCTACTTATAAACAAGACAGGAAGACAGCAAAGAAAATACAGTCATTACCAGACAAGTTATCTAATAGCACATTTTTACAGAAGAATGTCTTTAAGGTGGATTTGAAACATATATCTTCTTGAGAGGCATTTAATTCAACAGTTCAGTAACAGTTACTTCTCTAAACATTAACCACAGGTCAGTCCATCAACATGGCACGTGAATGAGGACAAGGTTTGCAGAAGAAGGCTTCAGCTTTCTGGTCCACTGGCAATCTTTCCATGCCAAAGGCCATCTGTACAGATTACATCTAAATGACATGGGCACCAGTTGTCTTAGCACAAATATCGAGATTTATCTGAAATCCAGAAATGTTTAAACTAGAATGGAAGGGGACAAAATTAAAAAAATTAACACTAGGAAGTTACATGGGTAGCAAAGATAAAGGAAGAACAAAAGGGAAAAATAAAAAAGGACCAATTAATTAAGTGCTTATATTTCAATGCTAGGAGTATTAGAAACAGATAATGGGCAGAAGATACCACATTAGCAGCGATTTATGACGTTACTGAAATGAAAGACACCTGAAATGGAGATGGATGCAATATTGGTTGATTAGTGCACTGTTCCAGAGACACAAGAAAGAAGGAGGAGGTGTACCCCTATATAGCACAGGAACTAAAGGCAAAGGAATAAAAAAAACTCTGAATCACCTTCATAAAAAACATTCCAAAGGTATAGTGTAAGGAGTGTGCTGTAGACCACCAAATGCAGATGTTGATTACAATTCAACACTGTACAACTAAATTCAGAATTTATACAAAGGAAGCAATACAAAGCTAGCTTCAGTGTTCCCCACAAAACTTTGATGAATTAGTTACTATCTACTACTAGGGCTAGACAGGCTGATTAACCTCTTCTCATTTGTAACTGTTCTAATGTTCTTACCTTTATAAGAAAGAATAATAAGTCTCACTATTTCAAGAATAAAGAAGCATTGGACTTTCCGAGCCATTACAGGGCAGATCTTTAAAGTAAAATCAGCTGTATAATTGAAGATTTATTTTTAAAAATTAACAAAGCTGAATGTTCCAAAGCCTTACAGTAGCATGGGTTGATAATCAAGTCCCAGTTACAGGGCTCTATTAATTCAGTAAATCTCAGTGTACTCCTGGGTACTGTAAAGCTGATAACACACACTTCATTTATTCACTGTAAGAAATGAAGTGGGGCGCATCATGCTCTTCTTTCTGGACCTGTTTTCAGGGGTGCCTGTGCTACACTCTACGCACCTTGCTTCCCAGTTTCAGAGTGTCGATCTCCTCCCTCTGTTTGCTCAGGGTCTCATTCATGCTGCACAAGTGATCACTCATCATGCTCAGCTGATCCTCATAGCTCCTCTTGGTGGTAGTCAGCTCATCCTGCAAGGGTGTTCACAAACTGAGTGCCAGCTTTTTACTGCTGTCACTACTTGCAACAGTATAAAGATGCCATGATTTGGAGAAATACAGGCTGTCCTCTGTTTTCATTAGTATAACACATCTGATGTCACATTAGCTACAGTAATTCAGAAACATAACAAACTCATCTGGTCTTCTTTTAATTAATTGACATTTGTTTTCTCATAATACTAAGCATTACATTATTATTTTTTACAAAACTGAGGTTACATGAACGCTATAACAGAGAAGGGCAGCTTGAGTATGAAAAGATCAAGAAGCAGGTTTGCAAATTTTAGAAAATTTCCCTTTGTACTGTGGACAAGTATTCCAGAGCTCAAACACAGTAGGAAAGTCTACTGTTACATTGGTATGCGGAAACCGAATGAAGCCAGCATTTCTGACCTTCTAATCTCCCCACTAAGAGACATTCCTGGCATCTTTCCCAGCATGCCTGTCAAGCTCCTCTTTAACAGAACAAAAAGACGAGATACCACTTTATGGAGTTTTGGAAAAACAAACCACAAAATCTTCTCTTCCAAGTTGTGAACCTTTTTTTAAAATCCAACTTTTAACAAAAATAAACGCCACAAGAGGATAGAAGTGCAGGACCAGATATTTCCCATTTGTTGGACAGGGAATACCCCAGAGGACCCCACACAACAAGCGATGAAGAATTCCCCCTTTTGAAGATTTTTTATAAGGCTTTTTCCCCAAGGTGTTAAATCAAGTTTCATGTTTTTTAAAAACGTTCCTATGCTTGTCACTGTTTTTGCTGGGTTTAATGTATCAGGTTTAAAGTACCATTGATTCAACAATATCATCTTTCGTTTCAAAAGGATTCCTGCTGTGGCTGTTATTTCACGGGTTATAAATTCAGTCTGTCACACCGTTTAGTCACACTGGGTCAGTGCAACAAAGCTCACAACTCCACATTGTCCGCAGGGCCTCAGTTAACTCATAGAGCGTTTACAATTTGTTCAAAGTGCAAATAAGACCTAGATTCTCTTCTTGCCATAGCTACAATTTATCTCATACAGTAAAAACATGTGGAACATTGTCAGTGTAAATGAAGAACTTGAAAAGTCCACAAAAGATGATGTAAATAAAAAATAACTGTTACAGTCAATGTTCTGTGATTCATGTTTGCCAATTTTTATCACCATACCTGTAAACGACTGATATTCTGATTGGCCATTTTCACCTCCTCTGTCATCGTTTCTCTAGATTTCTCAGCCAGTGCCAGTCGCTTAGCCAGTGCTCGGCACTGTGAAGGAGAAACAGGAGAGATGTACAAACCTCAATTCCTTCCAAGACATTCTCCATATTCCAACAAAAATCCATAATGTTGGCAAAGCAAAGTTCAGATAGTGTTGAGGAATTTGTTCTCCACATGGGAAGTGTCTAAAGTTAGTGATCCCTTCCTTACCTCCATCTGGCATCACTTCTGTTTCCGACACAGTGAGTAAGAAACAGTCAGACAATGACTCCAGTGATGCAATGCATACAAACAGACCATGTGTTTCCCAGCAACAAAGCCAACAGTCTCTCCGGGTATGGATATATATATAAATCCTTACGTACTGATGCCTGAACAGTGACCTTCCCAGAATACTGCAGATGCTAAACTGAACCTTGCCCTGCTTACTAACTTACAGTGAAACTCTGGAGACAATTAAAACTGATCTTTTAAAGAGAACTGACAACACAATGACACATCTGGATGCACAATCCCCAGTGTTCTTCCCATCAGCACATCCTCAGGTTCCCCCACTTTCCATTCTTCTCTTGGAGGGGGGCTTAAGGAAAGAATCTGGGTCTGAACAGGGGGGTGAAGATCTTAAGTACTGACCTCAGCATGGAAATGGACAGCCTTGCTATCAGCCACTTGCAGCTGCGCAGTGAGATCAGCCACGCGGCTCATGTAGTGACTCTTGATGAGCTGCTCCCGGGACTGCTCGTCACCTGCCTGCACACACAGTACAGAGGTGTGTTTGTCAGTCACATGCATTGTATAGCCCTCCAAACAGCTCCCAGGGTGACTGGATAGTGCACATGATCACAGCTGAGTTTGAGTGCACTTGCCTTGTTAAACAATTTAAAATAGATTTGTTCCCAATGTGACACCGAATCACACAGGATAAGATCAAACTGCTCTGAAACAAGGACACAAGGTTCCAGCCTGGCTGCCTGATGCTACTGTATGTACCTTCACATGCACCATGATTCTCTACCATAAAACACCTTATGTTTACATGCACCTGACACTGACCATTGTGGGTCAATACACTAGATCACAGGTTTGAATAAAACACTATAAATGAGGAGTTAGAAAGGGCATGAATAAGAAGCCATGTAAAAAAAAAAATCAAGTGAATAAAGAATGACCTAAGCAACCTGACACTCATCTGTTACATAACCCACTGCTTATCCCTTCGAGCATGTGATTAGGAAGAGCACACTGCTGTTTGACTTATGTCAGCTCAATCACATTAGAAGGCAGCAGGGTGGGTTAAGAAAGGATTTAATGTGCCTGTCAAAAGTTAAACAGATGATTAAGAAAATATTTTGATGTTAATAACTATAAGTTAGTATTCTCCTAAAGACAAAACTACCTACAGTAACTGTAATCATAGTAGATACAAAATCCTGGACGAAAACAGACATTTGAAAAAAATCTAAGTTTTTATTGTTTCAAGGTGAACATAGTAAAAGTATGCATCCACAGATAAGAGAGAAAACATTTATGAAATCTAAATCACACTGACAGAATAATGAAAGCATGATTTTTACCATTTTACAGGTGGGGTATTGTTTTCAAATCCCCAAATCATTTGGTTTTATTAAAATATTTATTACCTGTTACTGAGCTTACTTTTGGTTCATCTCCTTTAACATAAGCATTAGAATAGTGGAAAACAACAAGAAAAAAAGTCTAGTTGCAGTAATTATTAACAAACTGACTTACCTCTTCACTAATCTGTGTTGTAGTCAACATGCCCACCTAAAAATGAGGGGGAGAAAGGGTGTGAAGATTTAATACAAAAACAAACTTTATGTTATGGCTCTAAGATTAAAAGTGACAAAACAAGCAATCAGTTATAGACTAGCATTTGCTTGCTAGTTTATATTCACTTTATAATTTAATAACTACTAACCCCAGTTGACAAACTAAAGCATTCCTTTATGGTTTGTAAGGTAAGTAAGAAAATAAATTACTACACATTTTCCCCTTACTTAGCTTTCACTGTTTCACTACAGAATTGGGGTTCTAGTCAGTCAGCAGTTTCATACAAGATAGTGAGCTACTGAAAAGTTAAAGTTATTTTATTCATCTTCCTATTACAGAACTCTGGATTAGATAAGAGAATATGTTCTACAACACCATAAATCTTTCTCTTTTCTACTAGTAAACAGATCAATATCGTTTAGCTCAACTTTGTACATCTGTCAAGATCTAACAGTTTCTTAGAAATCTGTACATTCCCATTATGTGTGGGGTTGCTCATGTTGAGTTGTCAGGACTCGCCAAATTAAAGCAATAAAAAGCTGAGGATGACAGAAGGCGGGGCAGCATTCGTCTCTAACCAGGCTGGTGGTGAGTACAGGCTCCTTTGGGTCACGCTCCACGGACTCTGTCCCCTCCTGGTCGGGCCTGGGAGCAGCAGGGCTGGACTGGGCGGCTGAGGGCAGCTGTCCAGCTAGGGCCATGCTAAGCTGCCTCTCCAGGTCAGCAATGCGCTGGGTCTCCTTCTCCAGTTTAATGCGGCTGAGCTGGGCCTCCAGAAGCCAGTGCTCCTTCTCCTGCTCCAGCCGAGCGATCTTCTCCTGGCTCTGCTGGACCTGACAGGAGCACCCCATCAGTCAGCAAACACCTAGGAGCTGTAGCCTTACAACACGAGGGTTGAATTCTCCAGCAGCACGTTTCAGTTTTCTTGTTACGGTACATAATACGGACGCTTGCAGGAAGATTTCAGAGGAGGCAAGAGCAGTCATAAAGCACATCTCCAACAAATACATTTGGTGGTATAAAGACAAACATCTAATACAAAGTTCATATCAGAAGGAGAAATAAAAGAGATAGAAATACATTTTCTTCCTTTCAGGATTAGCCAGGAGCTTTTTAGTATCGGTGAGAGAAAGTAAAATCCAGGACCCTGGGTGTGTGTTGGGACTCATTTCCAAAACTTGAAAACGAGAAGCAAGCACTGGAGTTACTGTAGGTTAGGTGCATCCCCCGAAAATGTCTTGGCAGGAGCAGACAAGCAATGAAGGGAAGCAAGAAGGGGTACCTGCTGTGTGAGGCCTTCCCGACTCTCTGTGGAGCTGGTTAGCACTCTGCGGTTAGACAGTGCCTCCAAGTAGGGTACAGACTCTGGCCTTGGCTGGCGCCCCAGAACAAACACAACAACAGAGGGGGGGTAATGAGTCAAGGATAAACTGTTATTCAGCAGAAGACAGGATATCTTTTTACATTCTTATGTACTTCAATTATTGCTGATAATGTGTACCTAAAGATGAGATTCACTTAGGGACACAGCACTTAGACTTGTCACACTTCCTCAGTCGATTTAATGCCAACACTTTGCTGTAAGCCAGAAACACTAAGTAGGTTAATAAAGAAGGTCTTATCTCGCCTTAACACACCCCCAGTCCAACTAATGAGCTCTAAGTGTTTTAAGCAGAAGCCCAGCTGGGATGCAGGCGGACAGGCTGACTGACCTTCCTGAGCCTGAGGATGTAGGCCGCAGCTCTCCTCTTGTTCTGCAGCATGCACTCTGCCTGGAGAGGGTTCAGCAGCCCGAGGCCGCCCCTAGGCCCATACCCTGCCGAGGCCGTGAAGAAGTCCAGGTTGTTGCTGAAAAATGTGGCAATCTACATAAACCAAAAGAAAAACAGCACATTTTGTTTCTGCCACATTCTGCTTGCAAATAGAGAAACAAAACAGTAATTCAGCAATCTAGAGCTACTATATCGCTAAGCCCATATTTCTGCACAGTGAGAAGTTCAAAATCTCTTCCTATTCAGACTCAAGTTATATATCTTTTTTTAAACACTACATTTTTGCACAGTTCTATTGCAAAATCATGATTCATCAAAGGAAAATGCCAGGTTCAGTACTTCAATATAACAATATGCTCGTTTGCATGCTTAATTTCATACTCTGAGCAGGTGATTGGGAACTGACTTGTAAAGCTCAAATATACAAACATATAATTAACTAGCCTGCAGCTACTGTATATCACCCTGCAACTCACAACTGGCAGCCAACTGAAGCTCAGCAGGTGTGAGCCTGGTCAGTGTCTGGATGGGAGACTCCTGGGAAAGCTAAGGTTGCTGCTGGAAGAGGTGTTAGTGGGGCCAGTAGGGAGCGCCATCCTTCAGATGAGACATAAAACCGAGGACCTGACTATCAGTGGTCATTAAAAATCCCAGGGTGTTTCATGAAAAAAGTAGGGGTGTTACTCCGGCATCCTGGACAAATTTCCCCCTGGCCTATACCAATCATGGCCTCCTAATAATCCCCATGCACATCAAGAGATAGCTACACTGGATGCAGGATACTGGTTCATAGTTCAGTACTCCAGTTAATATAGCTCAGTTATTGGGTTGGCAGTACATTGTTGAAGTCACTGGTTTTTGACACGTTCCTGGACTTTAGACCTTCCTTGCACAGGACCGTGCACAGCCCATTCCAGTTACCTTTCCTGTGCTGTTGGTGAGGGAACCTAGGGAGGACAGGATGCATTCGTTTGTTGTCCTGAGTTTCTGTGTTACAGTTGGGAGATCCTGTTCCAGAGTGGCTTTCTGACTGTAGTGCTTGGAAACATCTGCGAGAGAGAAGTTGAGGAGTTACAGAGAGCTATGAAACTCACACACAGTGCTCTCTCAGGCACCTTAATAAAAAAAAAGTTGTGGTCCCCTTTTCAATTGCTTGTCACACAAGCTTCATCTAAGGATACTTTAAAAAGCATGTTATTAAAAATGTATTTTTATAATGGAAATTAGACTCTAAACTGTATGTCTTGGCTCCTCTGCCTTTTTAATCGCTGTCTAAACATAATAAATCGTGTTCTGCAGTGGCAGTATTCGATGCCACTTCAAACAAATAAGTTTAGAACACTTCCCAAGCATTTCAGTAGGACCTAATAAGGGAATGGTATTCTGCATGGTTATAATCCTTTTATCAGTCTTCATTATGTATCCTACTGTGCTGTAACTTTGCTACTCAGGAGTACAAGCCTAAGCAAAGCTGTTGGCTTGTTTACCAAGAATACCACACGATCCCTTAAAAAGGCAAGCTTGGCAAACGATTCTCTACACAGCAATATATCAAGTATCTAAAGTAACTAGGTTTAGTAAATAAAGTTAAAAGATTGTAGTTTTTTTTAATAAGTTTTGAATTAAACATACTGTGCTAATTGTCATGACCTCCTCCTGTGTAAAACGTTCCAGGACACCAAAGTTACCCAAACAGCATTCTAATGTCACGAATTAAATAAGAAATGAAACTGCAGGCTTGTCCTGCTGTGTTGTTCTTTTAGGAACTATCAATTTTTGTTACCACAAAGCATATGAATGATTTAGAGAAGACATCCAGACTATGGGGTGAAATGTGCATCTTTGCTTCTCTGCCTTTGCCATGTGAGAGGGCACACTTACCTTTCATTGCATCCTGCAGGCCATGGAGACATGCAGCTAACTGAGTAAACACAGCACTGAAGCTACTTGGAGGGAGAGCCTCTGGTTTTGTACCTGTGAACACACTGTACATGTTGTAATATGGCCACACTCTGATCTACACAAACACTCAGACAACTAGCAAGCAGAACATAGCATGCAAGATTTAACAGGTTATTTTTAAGAATCCCTATTAATTATAAGATAAGAGAGATAAGATAAGATCACTTTATTAGCTCTATACAATTTCTTGAATTAGGAATTCGTCTTTTCGCATACCCCAGCTTGCTCTCCAAGCTCACATTCTATTAGTAAAAACAATGCTGAAACTTCAGGATTTAAACTCCCTTGTTGCTAAGAATGTTAGTACTACTTTCAACGTTATTCACCTTTATAAACCTTGTCCGTGCTTGCATTAAGCTGTGTCAGAGCAGGAAGTGTCCCCTATTGATAAGATATAGTAACAGACAAATTTTGCCAAAGAACAGACTCTGTGGAAGAGTCCCCTCTCCTTATTTGAAACAACAGTGCTGGCCACTCACTTGGTAAAGACAGAAGACTAATATAATTCTGCAGCTTTTCAAAGACTGATGTCATCTTTCTCATGTCGTCCTGCAGCTCCTTGTTCTTCGATGTTAGAGAGGAGGTGCAAAGAGGAGATTCACACTCCTCCTCCAGACTGTACAGACACAAAGAAAAACCATCATGTTCAGGAACTCACACACAGCTGAGGAAGCCTACTTACAATGAACAATCTTTAAATATTTATTGCATTTAGCTCTGATAATGTTATTCTCAAACAACAACTGTACCAAGACAGGTGATTAAACAACTTTGTAGAAAAAAGTTGAATAACATTTGACATTTTCTGATAGTCCAGTAAAATGAGGGGAAACTAAACAATGCTTAGACACAGAAAATTACTTTCTAAATGTGCACTGTCCACTGTCCTTGCTTTTCAATGATAAACTACTACCATCCTACTGGTGAGCCGTTAACTAAATGAACAACAATAAGTTACATAGCTGTCTTTTATAAAGACTTATTAAAAGACAACAGAAATGAACAATAAAAAATAATTTACAGTACAAACAACTAATGTGATAGAAGACTCTAAGCACGGAAATTTGTCTTTTTAGAAAAGCAATCATAAAGACCTTTTCAACTGGTATGGAAGTATCTTCTGCAGAAATCGGGTATAGGAGGTGAAATGGTCAGAAAAGTCTTTAAGTTTCACAGTTGTTTCCTAAAAATAAATAAGACTGCATTGTCAGTTATTCATTCCAATAAACCACATGTAGCATGAGAGAACACAGGGCTGTGACAGAGCAGGGAAGTGTTACACACCAGCGTGGTGACGGTCTCCTCTGTGATGCTCTCGAACAGTTGTTGCAGTCCGTCCTCTAGGGGGCGCACATAACCTGCATTCTCGTGCAGGTACTGAGAGAACTGCCAAAGAAACCACAGGCAGCTTTGTCAGGAGCTCCATTGAAAGCAGAAATTTTAAGAAAGCAGAGAAAAACATGCAAGTTTTTATTTTGAGCCGAGGACCACAATTTTATACATGGTCAATGCATATCTTCACGGATTCAGAACTTCAAAAAAGGCCAAAAAAAAAGGTACTTCAGAAAGGTAAGGCAAAAAAGTGTTTCAGATACAACATTCATCAAGATATTTCAGACTACAGAGGACAATGCTTCAAAGGAACACTGTGTAACTTGTACATGTAAGTATTTTTCACTATTTCCAAGTGATTTAACTACATACATCTACATGCAAGGAAACATTTCAGTTGTACTCGGTATCCCACAACCCCGCTCGGCAGGGATTCTCCCTTTTAAGCCCCGGACCCCACTTGCCTTCTGGTTGAGTGGTGAAATGGGCTCAATAGCTGAGTCCCGGGGGTAGATGTGGACCCTCTGCTCAGTGTAAGTGTGGAAATTGAGCAACGCAGCCACAAGGTCCTGGACAAATCCCAGTGCCTGGCCAGCCACATCCTGAGCCTTCAGCTGGAGAGAGGACAGGGCAAAGGCAGTCAGCACAGGGCTCTCCTGGCTGATACCTGCACTGGACACAGCTACTGCAGATAGCACTGGCTTTAACCATGACACTGAAGCTGATTTAAATCCAGTGGAAAAATCCATCTTTAACACATGATAAGCCATCACAAAAGAGCCGTAACAAAAACCATGCCCCTTATCAGACGCTGTAACAAGTCACACCAATGTACTGGGGGACTTTGATGGCCCATGTTTTTTTCTGTATTTAAATTATACGGCAACTATCCTGAAAATAAAAAAAAATATGGTAGCCTACATTGCTGTTTAGAACATACGGGTTCCATCTATAATAACCGTTTAAAAACACCTGTTATTATGTCACACTGCCAATGTGCCAAATAAGTATCATCAGCGCAGCCTTCAGATATGCATTTTGGTTGACATCAAAGATGCAAATGAGCTCTTGCTCAGTCAAGAATCAGGTGTGTTCATCATAAAATCCCTGTGGAAACACCTATTAGGTAAAACATAATATTCCACCAGTGCTGTGTTAGTGGGTTTAAGGACAAAAAAGAAAATAATAAAATTGTTTTAATTTACAAATTGAATTGGGAAAGAAAACTGTGTAATTCAAATCCCTCTTTGTCTATAAAAGCCATCTCAATGATATGAAGTGACATACACACACAAATACATTTAAAGTACAATTAGACTGCCTGGAATTAAGGACGATCAGCTTTCTTGCAATGGAGAATCCACTGCTGTCTGAAGCAGCACAGTGTGGTTCAAGAGCTGCGATAAGCTTGGGAGATAGGATTCAATCAGTGGCAAGGAGCAAACAGTGCATTACCAAACATATAGTACATGTACTTATATTAACACACACGGCGAACACGCATTGGTGATGTAAACAGCATTTATTAAATCGCTATTATTTAAGAGAGTTCACAACCCGTCCCTCAGTTAAAAAAGAAAATTAAAATCTGAGCATTTACATTTAAGAATGTTAATGACTTTTGAATTCGTATTGTAGTTCTTGCAACAGCATGATCTTATAATATTAAACATCTTGTTCGGGATAGTAAACTGAGCATTATTGCATTATGTGTCTGGCATTTAAATTTATTAAATTAAAGTTATTTTTTAATTAAATACAAGGTTTATAAAACTGCTTGTTTTTGGTACTCAGAGCATACGTACAATGTAAATATTAAACGTTTAAGGTATATTCCTTTTCTTTCAAATTGGAACTAAAGTCCATGCTTCAGCGAGCTCTCATTACACAACTACTTTGAAACATTACATTTAAGCACAACTGCATTGTGTTTTCAAAGTTTTCATGATACAGCTTATTTAACTTTGAATTAATTGCATGGTTACTTATAACAATTTATACAACTTACTTTTTTATGTCTAGAGAAATGTGTTGTCTTCAGTCATTTACAGTAGCTACTCCCCCAATACACTAAAGTCTTTTTTCTGCTTTGACACGTAGTTAAGCCACACCTTCATACATACACTTCACAGAGCGTATTTTCTTGACCTCAAAATAACAGCTGCCTTCCAACACATGGCAGTGTTGGATTTCTCTCAATTGTGAAACCAGCTGACTAATCAAATACACCCGACCACAGAGAAAAGAGAAATAAAACTATAACATACCTGTAGCTGGAACTAAATTTCCTTTTAATTTAGGGTAACTAGCAACTCCTTATTCACTCCAAGAAATAAAAAGGTGGCATTTAGCACTTTTTAGTACAAAGTACTACTGCTACATCAGAAGTTTTTCCAGAACACATTTTATGGCCACACATAAATATAAATTAAGTGTGGGGAGAACGCTGAAGTCATTATGAAAAAACTACAACCATTACCTAGCAGGAAATGAAAGCAGGCTGCTTACCTGATGTCTTCGATTGTGAGGGGGAACGTTCAATGTGTTATAGTGGGCATGCCCTTGGGCAAAGACAAAAGGAAAAATCATGTCATTCCAAAATCAAGAATATTTCCAAAAAGATTTTCAATAACCTTGTCAGTGAATATTTAAAAAGAATTACCCGACCAAAAGAGAGTCCTGCCCTACAAATAAATTTGTAAGATGCATTTTATTTTCAACTTAATTATTACTAATTCAAACTGCAACAGATGATTGAAGGGCCGTACTTAGATATGAATGCTGTACTTGTGTATGTAGTTGAAATCAACAAAAAATGTTGAAGAGTTTGGAAATCAAATCTCTATTTCGGAGATCAGACAAAGCACTGATCAAATTCTGAATTCCAAAAGAACAATGTACATTAAATATTCGGATAAGTGATGCAGAAATAAGGACATCAGCATCTTATGTCAATTCACTTTTATTACATCCGGAAAGCTGGCTTCTTATTTATAGACACGTTGCTCAACAAGGTCTACCGATATAATTTTGGTTCCTATGCAGTAACCCACAGCCCCTTTCTCTAATGGAAGGCAAAACTACTGTATCAAACCACCCAATACAGCTACAGTTTGACACTGTGCATGTGTCTGATACCAGAAGGCATTACCTTTTCATTAAACAAAAACAGAATTACAAAAACATGTCTTCCATTCTAATAATGTCAGAGATATATTTTTACTCTTATCTTTTACTCTCTCTTTAAGAAAATCACAATTTGCTACATTAGAAAACAAAAAGCTGAACAGTGTAGCTGTGTGCAAATTTTACTCACTAGTGTCATTGAAGGGCACTTTTTCCTTAATGATGTTGGTGGTGTGCTCCAGCTGACTGCTCAGCTCAGTCTGGAACTTCCTCAGCTGCTGCTGGCTGTTGGCAGAGACAGCACAGTGTAGGCAGACCCTTTGTATCAACATGTAAACTCACTTTAGGAACAATTCACATTTCAGTAGTATTTCAATGACAGGGTTCAACTGGAGTCTTTCCCCTGTAGTAAAATAGCCTAAAATACTGACTTTCCAAACTCCCTGCACGCGAGCACTAAGCTGTTCTATTTTAAGATCAAGAGCTTTCAGTCTCCTTATAAATCTGTTGAAAACCCACACTTTATTCAAATTCATTGATCTTCTTTTATTTGCTATTAAACTAGGCTGCAATAAATCTCTTATCGGGTCTAGTAACACTCAAGAGGTCCTGACATTTTCTGATCTCACTATAAAGCTGAGACTCCTGCAGCACTCTAGCAACTCTAGCAACACCTGCTCCGTGCAAATGCTAGATGTTTAATGTAACTACTAAAAAAAACTGTTTCACAGGATTTCCGGCACTATTACTCCACTGCAGCACAAAATTCCACATTATAATGTAACAGATTATAACTTTCCCATCCTGGGATTGTCTCATCTTTTGTTCTGGGAAAAAAAAAAGAAAAGAAAAATGCATTTTGTTTACCATTCTTCAGTTCGGAGTCTGCATTCCTTTGCCTCTCTTTCCAAGGTCTGGGATTTTACCTGTAATACATTTTTAAAAATAAGAAGAATCATCTAATCCTTTTCAGTCACTATTAGCTGAAAAATGTTCCCAAGACGGAAGAAAAATTACGTATGTGCATAATGCTGAGGTGCTCAGAATCTGCTCCTAATACCTTAATCCAGAACACACATTTAATCCAGGATCCCTTCTGAGTGGTAACGCACAGATGGAAGGGGTGACAGACAAAGGGTGTGTCAGTGGTGTAATTACTGCTTTACTGCGACTCATTTATTCACGTATTAATAGGAAAGTGGATCCTAGATTGTGACTCCCTGGAAATATGCAGGACCATATTTACTGCCTTCAGTCGACTCCTAATGGCTCAGGCAGGTCATCTGAATTCCCAGCCCTAGCCCTGCTCTCTTGGGAAAGCTGAGAAAACAGCAGGTGGGTTTTTTGTGTGTGTCTGCAGGGCTCACTTCCAGCTTGGCCTTGTCATTCTGCAGCTTCTCGATAGTCTCCATGTACTTCTGCGTCAGTCCGTCCACAACCGCTTGGTGCTGCGCCGCGTCCCGCTCCAGGACCTCCAGCTGCTCCCTCAGCTGGGCTTCCCTGTGCCGGTGCTGCTCGTCCGCCTCAAAGAACTGCAACACAGAGAGGCCGCGGCTCACTCCCGCGCCCTGCCGGCCACTCCCCCAGCGGGCGGGGCGGGGCGGGGCGGGGCGGGGCTCACCTGGATGTGCAGCCGCTCGTTCTCTTCGATCTTCTTCTGCAGGTCCTCGTCGAACACGCTGGGGTGCTGCAGGGCATGCTGGGAGGGAGAGTCCCCAGTCTTCTGCTGGCAGGGAGCAGACGGACAGAAAGAGCGATTTCACACCCAGGCCCCACCACACCAAACTAGCAACCAGACGGACAACGAGCCACCGGGGGTCAGGAAGGCTCCAGTTAAAGACCCGCTGCTGGAATGTGTTCCCCAGGATGCCGAAAACAATAAGAAAAGTGGTGTGTTATCCCAGAAGCGCTCTTACTTATAATCAATTTATCCATTATAAATGTTGATATTTTCACCTTTAATATCACAGGCATTAACAAAAGATATCAAATGTAAAAATTCTAATAAAGCATTAGTATAAAACTTTCTACTTAATTAAACAAAATCACAGCAAATGGTACTATTTCATGTAATGTAATAAATAAGTAGAATTACACCTAACCGTGCATGGGTGTAGTGATTGGTAAGGGAAGTGTTAGAGTCGGCTCACATTTCATTTACATTTGGAATCTCCTTTCTCTGAGGCCATAACAGCTCTACATTAATACATTAATGACTGCAGCTGCATAGAAACAGCCTGGTGCAGCCCAGCAGGACTGCTCTATTCTGCACTCACTCAGACTACAACCGCAATCCCAAAATTTCACTTTTATTTGGTCATAAAATATAAAGCAATATAATTTAATTTAGGACAATCCATTTGCTCTCTCTATTGAACGGGCATCTACAGAAAAACATTCTGTGGCAAATAATTCCTAATTCAGGCAAAGGACTGTATTCTGCAGACTTTCAGGTTTATAAAGAGACAGCTACATCTCTTGCAAATCTACATAAATATTTATTTTAAAACATGCCACAATACAGATACAGATAATAATGTCACACTACACAAACTCTAAGGTTTGTACAAGTTTGTAAGGTTTTTACTTAAGAGATAAGAAGAAGTCTACACTCTATGGGTAGTAAGGCTTTTTTTTTTTGCTATGCCCCAAAGCTGTGGAAAACCATTGCAGAAGAAATCCTTATTACTAGTACTACAAGCCTGAGAGGCTGTGAGAGCTAACTATAGTGATTCTCTGACAAAATGGATCAAATTCCATACTGCCAATATCATACTGTGACTTTATTCTTGGTTAACAAAGCCCAGAACCCTGCAGTGATGTACTCTAGTCAATTTAGAAAACTACTACTAAAACTTTAAAAGAAAACTAGAGAACTGCTCTGCCATAATTACAGCAGTAAGAAAAAGGAAAATTTAACTTCAGCTTAAAAGAATAATTCCTTTTGTTTGCAGTTACCAATACACCTGAAAAACGAAATCTGCCTGGTTCAAGTAAATCAGTGAAGTAAAAGTCAAAATTCAGAAGACAGTTATTATACTAGCTCACATGTAACTGCAGGCTAATCTTGTTGCTCTTTTAGCTGGTCAGTTGTGCTCTTTTGTAACACTAAGGACTAAAGACCTGTGAAAATCACCTGCTCGGGTGCCAGAATGTCTCAGAAAGGCAATGGGCTTGCTTGGCATGCTTAGAAGAAGACCTCCGTCGATCAGATGTCACCAGTTTGAGGGTATGTATGACATCTGAGATATGCATCTATCTAATGCAAACAGCAGCACACAACAGAGTATCACGAGGGTAAAACTGGGATTACAAAACTATATCAATGGAGAAACAGCACAGCAGAAGGGCATGTTAGAGGTGTGTCAGAAACTCAGTCAAGCAGACATAGGATTCACTGCAGGACAGCTGAGTCCTACCTCCACATTTGGTGGATTTTTAAAAAGAAAAAATAAGCAATTTTACATGTTAGAAAAGAAGGAAAATATCACTCATATGACGTATGAATATCTCATGAAAATGTCTCGGTACAGAACAGCCTTCACATCTTGAATGATTGTACTTCTTTTTACACACATCAATACAAACATATGTTTTACCATATGCTTCCTCCTGGGCCTAGATTTATTTGAACATTTTTCAGCCTAGAGCACCTAATGTAAGCTGCACTGTACTCTCCCAGTACTGTGCCCAGGACTGCGGTGTGTATACTGGGCGGTCACACTGCTCTCAAACCCTGCCCCCAGGTGGACGCAGCTCTACCTTACTCTTCTTGCCCCGCGCCTCGCTATTCGCCAGCTCTTCCTGCAGCAGCTCCACGCGCTTGGCCAGCTGCTGGTTTCTGAAGGTCAGGCTGTCCATCTCCTGCTCCACCTTGCGTAGGCTCTGCTCTCTCTGCTTCAGCTGCTCCTGCGAGTGACACACAAGGGAATCAATACTGTCTCCTTACTATCCTATATCCTTACTATCCACAATGCGATGCAGCCTAACCCAAGAGGCACAGTACACATGGCAGGACTGAACTCTGGACAGGATTTCAGTCAATCGCAGGATACGCACACATGCACAAGGGGATTTTAGAGGCACCAGTTAACATGGACAGCATGAGAGAAAAACTGAAGTCCCCAGATCTGTGATTCGTCATCCGGGAAAGAAACCAAAAACAGAGTTAAGCTACAAAAGAGCTGTAATGCACCCCTGTGCAATACCAAGTACTCCTGCAGAGGCTGCCACTGTCTGTAGAGCCATGGACCCTGCTGTAACAATGATGCCAGGCCAAGAGTGGTGATGTTATCGCCTACCTTGAAAGAGCTCGAGTTGGCCTGCTCATCCACCACTGCCTTCTTCAACACCTGGTTCTGTGCACGGAGCTGGAGGAAACAAAACTACAGTGAATCCCAGACACACACACACACACACACACACACACACAGGCATTACATGAGTAGTTCAAGCAGATAGCTATGTCAGCATGTGTAGGCTGCAAAGGAACAAGTAAAGGTTTATTCTATACTGAAAAGAGAAGAAAAGAAACACACCCGAAGAAGGCTCCACAGCCGAAATGTTATGTTTCTTTTCAGCATGGAATAGATTTTTACTTGCAACACTACATAAGGCTGCACTCAAACAAATGGCTCAGTGTATATGGGCAGATTTAGACATTTCAATTGTTTTCCTACAATTTATTTCTTAACCGTTTAAAAGTGTAAGCCTGCTAAATTGCCTAACACTGTAAACTTCATTGTCTTTTGCAGATGATGCACATTCCTCTAGCTGTTCAAGAAACACTATCGAGGCCTCGTTTGCATTAGCTCCTTAACTAAGCTGTTACTTGTTAACTTTTTTACAAGGCAAAGGTAAAATTACTGTAGCAGAAAAGCAGTACTGTATTTCATAAAATGAACAACATCCGTAAAGCTTTCGTGATCTGATTCACTAAATGAGATAAATTACAAGAGACTATAATGTATGTTTAGACCTAATGGTTTACTAAGGTTCAAACATGGGCTTGACTAGACTCTGGTGTTGCTTTTCTGAAACAGCAACAGTAGGCCTCCTGAGTGACAACCTCACCAGTCACGCTATGCATATAATACTGTAAAACAGTCTTCTGGTGGACAAGTGAAGGAATGCAGACTGTTTTTAAAACGTTCTGATTAAATGGATGAACTGCAGCTTTTCTGTGCCGCTCTGCCCTGTCCTAAAGAGTGCTAGCACTCTGTAACCCACTGAGCTCAGAAACTGTACACATGTGTGACTGCAGGCATTTCATCACCCAGACCTGCATGTCCTGAGTCTCCAGCCATACTACATATAACATAATGCTACTGCCTGAGCACTAGGGCCGGGCAATAAACTTCATCTGAACAGAAAAAAATCAATATCACTTTAGTTAGGGCTCTGGACTTGCACATTTCCCCCACGTCTACTATAGATTAACTGCCTAAAAAAAGCCTAATCCTGACTATCGCCCGAATTTGGATTCCAATTGTTATATTTACAATACTATTGAGACATGTCTGTAAACAGTTATAACCAAGACGTGAACTAAACTGTTTTTTAAATAAGACCTACCTAATTGGGTTGGGGGAAACATTTATCAAAGCGCGCATATACACCAAATAAAGAAAGCTTTTAAAAACACCCACAATTCTTAAATTTTCCTTCACTTGGTTCTTATTTACTCTGTGAAAGTAATGTACTGTACTGTATATCCTGCACTTCTATGCATAACTTCATTAATGCAGTCTGAAGAGTGAGCCAGTAAATAAGGAAGTTTCCATCTATGCTCGGTGCATTCATTACAGCGTTTAAACAAAATTGTTTCACCGTTAAAACGTTGAAGTAAATAAAACATCATCAGTTAACATGAAGTGGTAATGATATCTCTCTGTATAGAGCTGACATTCAAGTCACCCGACTGATCCTATACTCTCCACACCGATAAATTAGCTTGTAAACTAAATTTAAAAGTATATACGAAACGTATGCTCACCTTTGAGTACTCCTGAGCCAGCTTTGTATATTTGGCTTGCAAATCGGTGGCCATCCTTTCCCCCTTTATAAAGCTGAATATGAATATCAGTCAATCTGCGCTTTGACAGCAGCCACTGTCACTCAGAGAATGTACGGCGCTGACAGAACGTCTACCCTGCTTCTTATCGTCCTGTCACGAAACTCAGAGAATGCATCTTCATAACATAATAGCGTCCAACAAGAGTTTTAAACATTAATACCGGAATTGCCCTGCAGAATGGCGGCTCCTTTCCAGCAGGGTTCGCCTCCTATGTCGCTATGACTGCCTGCCTTCTTAAATCTCGGCTAACGAGTGCAACGTGTTAATATCAATGACAGCTTTTCTTCTACTGTTTACGTTTTTCAGCGCTAAAAGGGCATTTGCTAGAACTAATCACACCTAAAAAAAATCCATCATCACTTGCACGATCAGGCTATCCCCAACATTCTCATACAAATTCGCTCGGCACAACACTACAGGCCTCGGCTTCCGGCTTCTAGTTCAAAGTTCAACAAAACACACGTGTGGAACTACGGAAACCCGTCAGGCTCTATGGGTGGCTAGTACGATTCTGCCCCCTAGTGGACGGGTGTGTAAAAGACAGTATTAATTTTATTCATTTCGATGTACCATTTGCTGCTTACTAATTTTACTTTCCTCGGTTTATTTTTATTTATTTAAAATAAAAAGTTGACATTGTTCTGAATCCAGCCTCATCATCAGTTGAATGCCAGTTACAAATGAGAGTAGGTCATTTGGGTTCATTGGGTTCATTTGGTTTCTGAGGAGAAGGATATCACGCCTTTTATGAACAAATTAGGACCTTTTGTAGTCACCACTAAAGTGCAGCACCCGACTGTGTGACACAGCAACTATTCCATGCCAGAATCTGCACTACACAGCAGATTGGGAGGAGAAGTGAGAAGTTTCTTCACCAACTGAATTAAGGGGGAACTTCAGACAAGGCAGGTATTGTGCAAGCCTGGCTAGGCAGCAATTTAACCAGGACACGGCAATCAAAATACTACCTCTTACAAACAGTGCTATAGAATTATTAACAACTAAGCAGTCTCTTTAATGCCTCCTCCAAAGATCTACCAAAGAACTATCAGCATACTCATTGTACTGGTGTATTAGCTTGCCAATTCTGGTCCAGAGAGAAGAACACCATCTAGTGGTTCAGCAGCACCACTTATAGAAGCAATCTGGTTCACTTTACGAGATCTCCAATCCCTGTACTGATCCTTCCCAGCCTTGCTTAGCTTCCAGATTAGATCAAGCTATAGGGCGGCAATGCCGCTGTACCAGCTAGTAGATTCAAGCTTCATCAAGCTATTTCCTGAAGGATCTAAAATCTATACCTTTGGTACCCAATTCGAGCTGACTCTGATGTCAGTCCTTTTTTTTGGTTAAGCTACCCACAAACAAAATCAATTGTTTGTGCTACTGTTCACTTTCCAATTTATTTAGGTGAAACTAAGGTGTTGTTGAAAAGCTGTTACTTACATGACCATGTCAAAGAAGCTCAGGTCAAGCTCCATAGAACCAAAAAGACCGTATGACAAAAACACGTAAGCAGTAGTACCTTATTCTGCTCCATTTTAAAACTATGGACTTATCTCACACATCCAACACCAAATCTGGAGCAAGAGGCTTTTGTCATATCATTATCCAATAAGACCTCTGTAGAAGACCGTTCACACTTATCACTCCAAGACTCTCACAGCAGACCTAAAACTGGCTTAGGGTGCAGAACCCAGCTAAGATACGAATCCCGCTAGAATCTCTTTCCTGCATAGATTTTCAACCCAGAGAAACAAGTTTAGTAGGATCAGTGTTAGGTAGCCCTTGTGTATATTTGTTGCACTTGACAGTGTGCAGCGAGGGCACTGGTGACCTTTGTGAAAAGATAATGCATACCTTTACCTATGTGAGCCTCCGTACCCGATTGATAAATCTGGAATCAATGCTAATGGGCTACCATAAGATTAATAATCCGCATCTGTCTGGGGCATTATCAGAGTCCCAAACTAATCAGCAAAGAGGAAATCCCCCTAGACCTGTCCTGTAGCTGTTAGTAGTGTGTATCCTCCTGGCTGTCATGCTGTCCTTATACACACGCCACTGCGCTGCCGGGGGCTCTGTCTGGTTGCCTGGTAACTGTTGGCGTGGTACAGTTGCCAGGGCGGTGTGTGGGGGGAGGGGTGGGCTGCACTCCTGCGGGATTGTGAGTGTTGGTTGAAGGAGAGGCCGGGGTGGGGGGGAGGAGGTGGGCTCCACCAGCAGTTCCGCTAAACTAAATAATTTGGGTTAGATAATTGGATTTAGGGCATGTCTGGACAACCGGCATTTGGAGGTTGTTCTGTTCAAACATCCCCCACTGATTAACAGAGGCTCGTGACAACTAACGAAGCCACTGTCAAAGGCCGTCTGCCATTGACACAAAACAAATAATTAAAAAAGGAAAGCCCAGTGGTGTCATCACAAGCCATATTAGGATTTTTTTTTTACCATTCAGGCAGTACAGTGATTCTTAATTTATTTATACTGTAAAACTAAAACATGGGAAATGTTTTACTTTAAACAGGGCTCTTCCACATGGCTGGGCAGGGTTTGAACACATCCATTAAGTCGTTCTCAGCATTTTCTTATACATTGCGGCCCTGCTGCGCCTTTGACAAGAAGTGATTAAGAGTGAGTATATGCCATCTTGACATTCTCACTAGACCACTCTGAAAGCTAAATGCAGGCACATTTACAAGTGAGAACAAGGGGACGCGTTGATTATACACAGGGCTGTGGGAGTCTGGAACACGCTGTGCAGCCATGTTGACGACAGTGGTTCCCAGCAGACAGGCTAGGCTGAATGGGTCCCATCTCTTTGGTAACCTTTCTTATGTTCTTAAGGGGTTTTCCTTGTCACTGCACACAGCACAGGGCAGGAAACTGGTGTGCTTCAGTCGCATTGTATCAAAGAGCTCCTCCAAAACAAAGCTCAGACATTCTAAAATAAGGCTGTTTTCTTGTCTTTTTGATCATGCGTGTCAGGCCTCTTCACACCCTTGTTTTGCCATATTGGTCGAAAGCTGGTGCGCCTTACTGAAAACATCAGTGCTGAAATGTAGCTGAAGGAGGATGAACATGACAATCCTAACTCTTGTCACTAACACATGAGTTCGATGGCCTGGCACAACACCACACATCAGCACAGGAGGCACGGTGGGTGAGCTTAGCTGAGGCATTGCTTCCTTAACTACTATTCTTGCTGGGTTCAAAAGAAAGGGGAACTGCATCGGTCCTGTGCGGGTTCCTCTGCAGATTGTGACTCCTGCCCAGTGAATATCAAAAGCCTCTGCAGACTCATCAGTTGCCATGGACAACTATCTGACAGAAAGTTCTGATAGCTTATTAACCCCTCTGTTCTTTTCAATTGCTAAGATTTCTTTCCATTCCTTTTCTTTAAGGTAAATGTGTCACTGCTCACTATTCTTGTGCAATGTCCTCCATTAATTAATGGGAAATGAACAAAAGCACACAAAATGTGTTTGGGATATTTACTTTTTCAGGCATTCCACTGAAATAATTATTTCTCATATTTTCTTACTTCCAGGTCCTTTTGATGTTACAGTTAATAGGTATGCAGTCACGCTGGGGCTGGTCTCAATATCACTACTACTCACAGTGTCATTCATTGTGTCACTTTAGATTTTTCTCTGCTCATAGCCGTCTAAAATTACAAAGATACCTCTTACAAAAGGTGTTAAGCTGTTTAGACGAGCCGTCATTTAGTTTGCAGAATTGAGTTAGTGCAGAACTTGTCTCAGCCCTCACTAGGACAAGCAGTGAATGGATCGTTTGGTATTTCAGTCTTAAAGCAATTGGAGTTGGGTGATTGAATGGAAAAGAAGTGCTGAAGATTTAAAATTATTTCTGAAGAAGCACACTTTGCTTACGTGTTTGCTACTGTTATTTAACTCCACAAAACAGTTAAAATTGTCTCAAGTTTACACTGTGGATGGTGTGAATTTGCTGTGTGATTTTCTACTACACTCACTAGGATACCAGGTTTTCGTCAGGAGCCTTTGAAAATCTCCAACTCTGGCCCTGACAGTGAGGCTGGGGCAGACCGTCCTGGGAGACCAGGAGACTTTTTCTACTGAGGCTCACTGAGAAGGTTACAGCTGTACAACTCCAAGAGAAACCATCACTGTGTTTTCTCCCTGATAAGAATGATGAAAGATCACTGAGGAAGACTACTATTGGAATGCTCATTCCTAGACAGGTTTCCTGCAAATCCTGCTGATTAACGACTGAGCGAATGAAGACATCAGGAACACGAGAGACATTACCCAGGGACTAAGAAGTGAGACATTGATTTATATATCAGAGACTTTCGCAGGCACATTCCCTTCTAGGCTCAATGTCTGCGTTTTGAGTTACACTCTACCATGGCTGCCACAGCACTGCCTCCTGTCAGCCAGGCCTGTTTCTGTTACAGTTTAGTCCAAAGGCAGCTGTGAAAAGAGGCTCTGTCTCTGTGACACTGACCTTGCACACAGCAAGGCTATGACAATACGCTACTGGTTTATGTTTCGCTATTATTTCAAAGAAATACACTTACAACACCCTGAAGGGTGTAAGAGTGTATAGTGTGGCAGTTAATGCTTGAGAGCCTCTCCATTGACTACGCTTGTTAGCAAATGGGAGAACAAAGCTGCTGAATAATACATAAACCACTTTCACCTGATGCACTCTGGCTAATTAAAGGAAGGCCCTAGTTTTTACTGCCCATATTCAATGGCATTAATTATGAATACTGCAAGAGAAGACATCTGCATATTTCTAAATGGCACTGTTTAAAAGCACTTCTTTGTTGACAAATAAGACAAACACATTTAATTTTTCTTTATGCATTTTGTATGATACAAATCCATCCTCGTGTCCCCTAGGTGGTACAGTGCAAAGGTATTGAGAGATGTCTCTTTGGTAACAGGAGCAATTTTGGCTCAGTGTAGCTGCTTTACTAACCACAACACTATCTCTTGCTTAGATCAAGAGCCCCTGATACTCGGAAGAGTATGACAAAAACACTGATGAAAAAACCTGATGCAGTCTCAGTATTTGCAAGAAAATGTGTATTTTACTGTATACTGTAGCTCTGGCCTTTCTTACACTTTGAACTTGAGTCCCACACTGTTCACTATCCTAACTGCAGGTTCCTCTACAATCAAGTTCACAGAATGAGGGGCTTTTCGCCCAGGCCTAGAAAATGTTCCAGGCCTAGAAAAAGTTGTATTAAAGTCTGGAAAACTCCACAATTGTGAAAGAATTTGCTTTTCATCAATAAACAGAAGTATTTGTTTCAGTTCCTTTATAAAACTGTACCATTCAAAGCCACTAGCAAAACCGCTAGCCCTCAGGTTGACAATTTGTTATTCAAAAATTCGCCATGTAGTTTTTGTAACCAATACTCAATTGGAATTAAAATGATTTAAGTTATTTTCATCATTAACATCTACCTACCAATCTGTTGAATCTATTAATCTATTAATGTAATTAATTCACTCAAGTACATTAAGTACATCTTTCCAGAATGAATGTGGTCATAATAAATGTAGAACTGCCTGACAATAAAACATTTAATTATTTAATAACTATATTTCAGATACAGTGTGTCAATTCTTGTGTCTGCAACTATACATTATTTATTAGGTTCACAAAGGCATCTTACAATGAAAATATGCTGTATTGTAAAGAGCCTCTTATATCACAGACATGTATTACTGAATGTTGCAATGTGTGAATAAGTGCAGAAGATGTTATAGCCCAGTATAGGAGATCACACAAAGGGCAATAATCACATGAAATAGGAAAATGTGTATAATCTAAGTTATTTTAAATTGTATGATGTTTAATAAATGTACTACGATAGAGAAACAAAACATGCATCAAAATGATAGAGAAAGACAAATATTTCAATGGATCCCAATTGCTGAAATGGTCTGACACCACTATTAATAAATGTAAGGCTATTGGAATTTTTATTTCCCTGCTTGTTTCAGAACAAGAACAGTCCTTTAATTAAAATGTGGAAACAAGTTATTAATCATAGTCATGTTAAACTGTTTCTGGTTAATACCCTGATTGAATTTTTTTTTTTTCGGAGTACAGAAAAAGAAGGAGTTTGCCTCAGGTTCTAACAAGGTAAATGTAATTGTTTTGAACAAAATCATTAATCTACAGCTGCTTTTATATCATGTGAAAAAAGAGTACGATGGCATGCAAGACAGACAGGTGCAGGCGAGCAAACACAAACACTTAAGTCTTTCTCTTCGGTACCTGGTCTAATTCAGTACCACACACTTGACATTATAATCTCCAACCTTGCTAGCTGTATAAAACTTTGCATTTATTTATATTCAATTAAATAATCTCTGTGTTTTGCTAGTTTTTTCAATAGACTTAAGACTCAAAAGAGTTTGATATTTCCAAATACACTTTGGCATCTTCCTCAAATTTGAAAAGCTTGCTAATTATACAAGAGTCTAGGTCACAGATGCAAATTCAGACAAGCATTGGCACAGTGATTCCTAAATACCTCTGTTAATCCTAAACTATCATTTGTAACATTTTTTCCAATGGCACTTCATACCGTGCTTTGGCATTATCAATGCTATATACAATAGTACTTTAAATTTTGGTTTGGCAGTGTTCAGTGCTATATTAAGTGGCACTTAAAATGACAGGGGTTTACAGTGTGAAATTCAATGATACTTTCCTTAATAAACTGTATTGTCTTCTACATGGTGTGTGTGACAATATTTTCAATATTAAATATGGTATTTTTCACAGTGGACTAAATGATAAACTAAATAGGGAAATGATATATGTGATTGCACAATGAGTGGTATTTTTAGCATTGTGCTTTGTATTGTTTAATTAGCTAGAGACAGAGAAGTGTGGGGATATTTACAGCTGTTCCTGTTTTTGGGGGACATGTGCAAACATATATATATATTGTTTTCTATTTGAAAATATATTAAAATGTATTACAGCTTGATGAATTAACCAACCTACTAGCCAATGACAAAATAAAAACTTGATAGAAATAGCTTGTGGCCCTAGCTGTGACTGTCAAAGCTAGGTGTGTACAAACAACGGTGGAATTGTTAATTTATCTCCGCAGTGCACAGAAGACAAGCAGCCCACATTGAGCTGCAGACAGAAACATCACTGTTTTCCACTAGTAATGCAATGTCATAAAACAAATGTGTTAACAAACTGATGGCACAATAACTAAAGTGAGATGGCACAGATGTCTTTTATTAGGAAATGGAAGACCGCAATGACAGTGGTACAAGACAAGATGCATGGTAAGTCAATAAAGTTCATTTGAAAATTGTGTGCTTCACAGTCAGGGAAGACTTCATTTCTCAACTTAGTACTGTTGCATATTCACACATATATAATTGATGCCTTCATAACAAATTATCCTGAGCCATTCATGCAACCTGATTTGGACCCCTTGGTCATCACTGAATTTCTGACCTCAGCACAGGTGCTGCTCTGAGGAGGAAGCAGCCCTTGTAGTTATAGAAGGACATAGAGCAGCAGGACAAGAAGAGTGCCTATATACAGTGAGCTTATGAACCTTGCAGTGTGGTCAAATTGAAGGAGTTCTCCAAGGTTAAAGTATGATTACAAGGTCATGTTGTGGTGCAGGAATGGCTTGAGAGAGCAGCCAATATCATTTTATTACAAAGCCCTAGTGAAGCAGTGGTGAAAGCCTAGTCTGGAAGAAATGTTGAAAAATGAAAGTTTTACCCACCTGTAAATTTGGCCAATACTTTACAAATTATCTTTGTTTACTGACTTTAGTTCTTGCTGGACACTACAACATTTTATACGGGTTTAAGTCAGGATTGTTACTGTTGTAAAATACCTGAATATTTGTCAACTGTCCACAATACTGTTCATTTCTTTTGAAATATAAGGCATTGTGGGTAATTGTAAGTGCACTGGGGCTCGGTGAGTAAGAGCCTGCCACAATAAGGGACTTCACTCCCTTGACATCCAGTGAAGAATTCCCCCACAGAAGCAGACCTGGTTTAGTGGGGCTCCCTGTGTTCTAGGGAGCAGTGGAAGGTGGTTGTTCTGAGCCCACAGGAAGATGTGAACGAACTCCCGCAGGGAGAGAGCCAAGCTTCACCCGTCCCACAAGGAAATAAGATACTGCCGAAAGAAACAAAATTGTATTTCAAGTTCAAGAGGGAAGCTAGCAGCTGATATTATTTTATTTGGTGTTTTAAATGTTTTAATTTGTGTTAAACAAGTCCACTCTTTAAATTTCGCATGGTTTTTTACCTGATATGTGTGGTAGATCCCTCCTTTAGGATAGCTGCTTCAACAGCACTTTAACTCAGGAATTCCTGGGTCCTGTATTTATCAAAGGTTGAATTGAAAATAATAATGAAATTAAACAAAAGTCTTCTCTCTTTGCTACCATCACCCCACCCTTACTAGGTGCGTTTACTCTATATATAGGTTACCTACAGTATATCTGACTCCACCTCTACCTACTATATCTTACTCCACCAAGCACTATTGACAAATAGCACACATTGTCTACTGACAACAGTGAAGGAAAGACTCACCTTATATGCACAAACCCACATGTGCAAATCACTTTCAAAACACTTAATAATTCATTTATATACAATTACACACTGCAAGTAAACTATTTACTGTGAAGTGTTTAAACCACCTCACTGGCGGCCTCTAATGGCGATCCCATTGTCATTACAGCTTCCGAGTGTTATTCAATGGATAAACCACACAGGTCAGGCATAATTCTATAATACCACCAGAGCTTAATAATGACAGAAATTTGTTGTCTCAACATTTAATCTGGGCTGATTCGATACACTATTCTTCATTTGGAATATTCTCATAACTTTTACCAATAATATTTTAGTAATTTCACATGCACAGTACGTTTTTGCTAATGCCGTGCAACGATTTACATGAGCACTTTTAAGAAATTTTACAACTGGTGTTTTTTTTTATGCAATTTTAGCGCTCATGTGGACAGCTGTAATATGTATAAATGAATATTTCACAGCTTCTGGATATTGAAGGATTTTGACAGTTGAAAAAAATTTTGCAGATGGAATTTATTGATCATACTGTGCATTTCTGAATTGATTAAAAATTTGTGAGAAGTAAAATCACATCTATTTCTACATTGCATTAAGAGAATAAACCTGCCTTGGAGGAACCCTTCTTCCAATACAGCACAGCTGTATTATACTAAAATATTAAAAAATAATTATAAAAACAACTAAAGCGAGTCTTAATCTGCACATTCTCTCATCATATAAAACTGATTATTTGACAATACTCATTATATAATGGCTGCCATTGCAGGATTTTCTGAGCTTATCCTTTTTTATTTTGTAGGAAAAAATCACTGAATTTAAAGCAGATTACATCTATAAACATGCCACATCACTACTCACTTTAAACTTATAATGCCTGATCAAACGAATGACGAATGTCATTATTTTTCTGAAATTAATAAGACAAACCGAAGAGTTAGGGGACATGTTACTTGTTGACTGTCTGGGATCTCTCCCGTATCGCCTGTTCGGAACAGGGTTAGGATGAGGTAGCCACATTGTCCTCACATTTCGTCAGAGAAGCAGCAATACCAGCAACTTCCCAGGCACCTCCAGGGACACCGTGCAAAAGGCACCCCAGCTCTGATCACTGCTAACTCTCCGGTTGTGCCCTGAGGAGCTTGCTTCCTCATTCTCCTTGCGTGGACAGGAGTTGTATCTGAGCTGAGATGCAAAGAAATAAATGGAGATTCCACAGGTAGGAAATGTAAAATGAAAAAAAAAATTGTTACAGAAGAGAGGGGGATCAGTTTAATGTTATTCCTTATGTCACAGATTTCTTATTAGCTTTCGTGTCCTCTCTTGCTTTTTTGATCCATTGTGCTCCGGGTGTAATTATATTGTTATTATATGCAAATGTGCCTCTCTGGAAAGCTACAAATCAAACAGATTTATTGTTACTTCTGCAACAGCCTGAACAGTCTGAGAATGGTCGTGTGACTCCATAGGTAAAGAACAACACAATAATAATTATTGCTTACACTTACATAGCGGTTTTCTAGACACTCCACTGAAAGCGCTTTACAGGTAATAGAGACTCCCCTCCACCACCACCAATGTGTAGCCCCCACCTGGATGATGAGACGACAGCCAAAGTGCGCCAGTCCGCTCACTATACATCCGCTATCAGTGGGGAGAACAGAGCAATTTCATAGATGGGGGTTATTAGGAGATCATGATTGGTAAGGGCCAATGGGAAATTTGGCCAGGACACCGGGGTTACACCCCTACTCTTTTCAAGAAACACCCTGTGATTTCTCCACGGAGAGTCAGGACCTCAGTTTTACATCTCACCCAACAGTGACTTTTTTTACAGCATAGTGTTCCCGTCACTATACCGGTATATAAGGACCCACACAGACCGCAGAGTGAGCTCTCCCTACTGGTCCCAATACACCTCTTCCAGCAGCAACCATAGCTCTGCCAGGAGGTCTCCCATCCAGGTACTAGCCAGGCTCACACCTGCTGACCTTCCGGGGTTGCTGGGTGATATAGCTGCAAGCTTAACCGTCTCAACATTGACTGAAAGGCAAGCAAATATCCTTGTCACTCCCTTCAGAGAATGTACTGACTGGCAACAGCTGTTTACTTGGTAAAAGTGCCCTACTTTTTTATTCCACACCGTCACAAGCCTCAGAGCAGTAGCTGGAAAAACCCGATTTACAAGATAATCAGAGTAAATCACATGAGAACAGAAGCTAAAAAGAGCAAACAAAAAAAACATACAAAACGTGTATAACAAGAACATTTTATTCAGTAATACCATATATAATGCAATTGCATATCTTTGGCGAAAATAAACTTTATAAACATTTTATTAACAGAGGTTAGCATACAAAAACCAAAGGTTTGTCTGTCTAACAGACATGGCAGACAACAGACGCAAACTGATACTGGATTGGCAGCTTTTAATTAAATGTTAAAAAAAATATCAATCTTTGATTAAATTATAGAATAGATTCAAAAGATTCAGTATGCCAACCCTATATCACTTAACCAGCTTCTAATGTCACCTGGCAAATACTGTCAATGACAAAGTCACCCTGGTTCTTCTGGCTAGTTGGCTAGAAAATACTCAAAGCTTACAATACACTGGTATGTACCACCCCCCCACACAAACATGCCTTCAATATCTTTTCACATTGAAGTCCTCTGTGATGAAAAATCCTACAGAATGTTCTTCTATAATCTATAGATTTCTACATTTACATTCATAGGGATATTTCCTATTATGTAAATTAACCCTAGAATCATAATGAATATTCACTGTATGTTCCAAAGATAACCAAACTTTCTACTTTTACCTATGGATTTAAGGCTGGTATCACCTTGCTTAGGCAGTCATTTTCACTGAACTTTTACTGAAATACAGTAACTGAAAGAGCTTAAGCTCAGAAGTCTGTCCAGGATCCTCATTCTCTGATGGCACTACAATCTGATGGATACTTAATACTAACCCTGGAAGCCAAAATCAAGACCTGGGATGTCTCCCCCACCACAAATGTCCTGGCCAGTTTGGTTTAATTGTTCTAATTGAAAGTGGATTTCTAGGTTGGCAGCTTAAGATTGAAGTTGTGCGGTTACACACATTTATCTTTAATTTAAGTACTCATGAGGAACTAACAATGATTATTAAACTTTTCATTTCAAACAGTTTATAAGCAGGTGCACAACCCCAGTCCTGAGGGCTTACATCTCAGACTATCATAAAGGGTCTCTTATACCTCTAGCAGAACGGTGTCAAACTGGTCCAGTTAAGCCTATTACTTTATTAACTGGATAGTTCAGAGTTCAGATAGAAGAAAAACCTGCCGATACTGAGGCCTTCCAGGACTGGACCTGTGCACCTCTGATGTATAAAAGCCATCGTCAATTTTTAAACACGATTTTTGATATCCAGAGTAATGACACAGATAGATACAGCTCTCTTTATAAGGGTTGGTTGGTAAGTTCAAGCAACGCTTTTTCTTTTGACTTTTCAGCAGATCTCCATGACTTCAGTTCACTTCACCTACTTCTGAAGTTATCTAAGTCAGCCAAACAAAAGAGCTCTAGAGGTTGCCCTCGCTTGCCTCTTCTTGTTTTGCGTGGAGCACAAATGGGAGTTTTACAGTTGTGTCTCAGGGTCCCAGTGGTGAACACTGGTGATCTAGTTGGCTAGATTATAACCAGCAGCTGAGAGTCTGATTCCTTTCACTGAAGCAAAATCACGAGCACTGAGATTTCACAGCACGCTTTCTGCATTCTTGACAATACTCATATCCACACCAATTATCACCAAAACTCTTCCAAAGGGGCTTCTGAGATAATCTGGTGACACTGACCCTCCACACATGAACTCAGCAGACATGATGACGTCAAATATAAGGGAATTCCATCACTACATAAACCCGTCCTATATTGATACATTTGAGTGGGTTTGCCATCTTCTTTGACAAGGGTCAGTTTGTAATGAGCTCCACATTTTATATGGGTGGCAACTTCACCTCGAAATGTGAACTGTGGCTAAGGAGACAAACATCTCCCATCTCTACCAAATGTCATCTAACAACCGTTACAGACTTGATGAACAATGTCCGCATGATTCGCACATTTCAATTTATACTTTATCAATCGTTTCCGTCTATACATACAGATCTTTAAAATCCAGGAGAATGGCAAATATAAATATACAAAAGGAAGAGCACCCTAAAAATCATATGAAATTAAAACAACAGCAAATAAAAAACATTTATACATAATGTTATCACCCATCCCACCTCAGTAGAGGTGAAGTATATGGCAGTGAGAATGTCACCGACAGCTCTAATCAGAACACTGTCATATCCGTTCCTCGGAGAGAGGGCCAATCACCCCCTGACACACAGGGGCTCAGTAAGTGCTGCAGTCCTCCCTGTGTGATTAATCACATGTCTTAGCTCAAGCACCGGAGCTGCCAGCTCTTTCTCCGAACACGTTATTCGCCCCTTTCAGCAAAGGGTCAAGGGCAGTATGAGTTATTACAACTTCTGCACCTTCTGTTACCACACTTATGTAACCACTTGGAAAATGTAACAAGGAAGGAAAACAGCTGCAAGGGTGGAGTGGACAGAGGGGTTGGTGGCCTGGGGAGGCCAAGAGGATAAAAGGTACTTCCATTGGGGACCTGGTCAGCTACCAATGGAGTTTCCACATTTGGGTTCCTCTGAGGGACAGGGGTCTACAGGGAAGGGCTATTTCCTAGATCCAAAGCATACATTTTGTTACTCACATTGCTTAAGTACTTCGACCACATTTTCCCTGATTTCCTTTATTTTTCTCAGCATTTCTGTTCAGAACTGACCGTGTAACAGCGTGCTGTCTATACATCGTGCAGGTAGTGCACTTTGTGCCATTACCTCTGGCACCTCAATGACACTATTCCAAAGCCCACGCCAGCTGGCACCTGGGTCTGCATTAAAGCACATGCCGCAGGTGACCTTCAGCTGACAGATTCAGGGCTAGTTTCACCTGACCCTCAAAGAGCGGGGGCAGCTATATGTGTGAGATGCTTGTGCAAAGGAGAGGAGTGACAATCTACTACCTACACTGGGACAGAGTGCAAAAAAGCTTTCACATAAACTGAAAAAATACTGCGGTTTGTCACGATTTGGCATTAGAAATCAAAGAACAACTGTAAAGAAGACATTAGCGCATGTGAACACCGCTGGTTCACCTAGGGAAACCAAAGAAAGAACTGAGGTCTGCCATGCATGTACAGAATCAACCTGTAGGAATGAAGACTTGCCCTGGAACCTTTCATATATTTGCATATATTAGAGGCATCCCAAACACTCGAACTACATGATGGGTAGACAACTAAAAGAAACTTCAGTGCAGATCAACACTCAAGCCATAACTTAACTAACTTAACTTTCAGAATTTTTTGTGAACGGGAGAAATCAACAATTGTTTTTCTGCTTTTGACAGTGTCTTTGTAAGCTCCTGTCACTATCTCTGTGGTACTTCTCATTACACCGGGATCTCTGCGTCTCTTGTCCATGTATCTCGCTCTGCAGCCCACACTCACACACGCACTGTCACACGCGCTCACAAGTCAGAGGGGCCGGCGTGTCGTCACCATAGGGATAGCCACTCCACCTCCAACACACCTTGCATAGGATCTGAGCTGAAATCGTCTGAAAGGCTGCCACGATTAACCTGTTTCAGTTTGCACAAAGAAATATGAAAATGAACAAAAACAATGACAACAAGAGCCACAATAACAGGGTCTGTTTCTGCTGAAGAAGTTGTGGATGGCCCGTTGAATTCTGAACAGTGGCAGACTCGCTCCCAAATGTACTTTCCAAGATCTGTTTTAAACTTCCTGCTTTAGGTTTCAGGTTTTCAGTATCCACACGTCCTTCGGGTTATTTTATTTCTGCTGCCAAGTCCACTTGTTCCTTTTAAGTTCAAACATGAGGCATTTAACTGCTGAAAATGGTTTTGTTAGGAAGCCGAGGTTTAATTGAGGTTTCATCCCGTCTGACAAAGTCCTGCTTCAAGTCAACTCTGCTGCTTCTCTATCATCAGCTCAGACTTTGCATCCACTACCAAACTGCATCTTTCAAAAAAAAAGGAAACCCAAAAATTACAATAAAAAAATAAAACGAGAAGTTTTGGAATAATTATTGCATTTCTCTTTGTCTCATAATTATATAACAAAAGTCTTCTAACAAAAACGATGGCAATTGGCAACTTTTTTTTTCTTTTTTACACCTTGGTAGAAGAAACCGAACTACGACTACAAGATGGATAGGTGTTCCAATTTGTATTTTACATCCATGCACTCATCCTTAGTATAAATATTTTCACTTGTATACGGACAGACTTGAATGGGAAGGAAGCATGCAACTGTCCAATTTCTGAAAACTCCTTTAGGTTTCTGAAGCCTTGAACTGCTCCGACTTCTAAACCAATTAAAGTCGGCAGCGTTTCTGGAGCCGTTTCCAGTAGCAAAAGTCTCAATATGGCTTTGATCTCCTGTGTGAATGATAATATTGCCATGTGGGGGATATTTTGTGTAAAAAAAATGAGATTGATTCACCAAACGTAAGAAAACACCGGGGGGAAGGGAGGAGAGAGGCGCCCTATTTTTTGCTTTTTCTACTCTTGCTCTTGGCTGTGCGTCTGGAGGCATCCAGGCAGGTGCGGATCCCAGCCAGGTGAAGCAACGACCCGGCGGCCTCCTTCAGCTCCTCGTCGATCTCTGGCTTGGCCTCCCTGCGGGCTTTCTTCCCTGGGGGGCCCTTGGCACGGGGCCGGGGGGCACTGCCGCCGCCGCCGCCGCTGCGCTGGGACGCCCCGTACCCGCTGTCCCCCAGCCGCCCCTGCACCTCCTCCGGCTCCTCCGCCAGGTCGGAGTCCTCGTCGCTGTGGAAACCCTCGCTGCCTGCCCGCCGGGCCTGGGAGGCTGGCTGGTAGCCCTCGTCCAGCGAGGAGAGGGAGGAGGTGCTGCAGCGTGAGACACAGCGCTGGAAGGACGCACTGTAGTTGTGGTCCTCCTTGGGGTCGCTGCTGACCACTGCCACCTCTGGCCGAGACAGGTCCATCGGCCGGTCCTGTACCGCTCGGCCTGCAGCAAACAAACACAGGCAAGGTGCGTGTGAGCGCTCGCCGTCTATCAATCCATCACTCTCACTGATGCAATGCTTTCTATCCCTCAAGGAACCCACAGGACCAGAGTAAGGGTTAACAAGTGGCAATCCTTACTGTCCAGGTGTCCATCACAGGTCAAATCAACACACAAGCACTCGGGGGTAATTCAGAGACACCACTGGCTAGCACGTTTTTGGAAGGTGGAAGCAAACTGGAGCAATAGCTGAAAACTACAGGGGTTACATGTAAGCTTCTCAGGGTAGGCACCCCAGTCTGGAATCGAACCCTGGACTCAAGAATTGTGATGTAGCAGCCACACCAACACAAGCTATATGAAATAAAATGGATGGCACCAAAAATAACATATAAAACTTCTCAATCTGTACCAGGCCAAGAAGCAGTTTGAAGTCAACCAGCACAAACAGAAAGCTTGCAAACCCAGTGCAGTAACATTTAACAACTGTGTTTTATTCTCTCTGCCCTTGTTCGGTGTCTATTCACTCCAGAAAGCAGACAGCTATTATCCAAGACAGATTTGTTCATTAACCAAAATCACAAAGAGGTCCACATGAACTATCAAATTAAATATGATCAAATTAACTTTCCATGGTTTCAAAGAGACAGCTAAGCTGAAGACCACAAAATGAAGACAAAATGTTCACATTCTATAGCTCTTTCATTGATATGCCAATAGCCCAGACTGTCTGCAAATAGAAAAAGCTTTAGTTAAAGTAAGCTACATAGTATTATCAGAGACGGTTTCTCTGTAGACAGTATGCAATTCACTGTCAAAAAGAAACCTCTCAAGGGTTTATGCAGTAATATAAAGCAAAAATATTTTCAGAAAAATTAAGAAATAGTCAAGTGACTCCTAGAAAAAAAATCTATGTAAAAATATTTGCTTTGGACTCAAGTCAAATTCAAGATATACACATGATAAAAATCATGTGGAGCACCCTAAATCAGCTTTCACTGTGGATTTGGTCAGGAAGTGAAAACTGGACAGTGCATTTCTCTTTACATTATCTCTCACCTGGACTGCCAGCTATGACAATGCACATGGATAGTCTGGCACAAACTGTAGCCCTTGTAAGCTAAATAGCGGAATACAGACTAGAGCATTAGGGCAATGCTAGAGCAATTACCAGGCTTTCTCTTTATCTCTTCAAGGAACAGACACTGTCAGTGGATTAAAATTACATGACATCCAAATAGAAGCAACATAGACCCCTGTGTGTAATATCTATAACAACTGCAGATCATTCTGGTGAGAAGTACAAGAGTAAATAAAGCTATGGCAGTTAGCATTTAGCATAATCACAGGACAGCTCATTTCGTTCTACATAAATAAATACAAGACAACATCATTCCTGAATAGCACTACATTTTTTAAACTTAAAGAGAATGTACTAGAAACAGCCTTCTAATCCAGTGTGCACCTGAAAATCAGTACTACATTCTTCTGTGGATGCAATGATTTTAACATTCAGGAATATTGTTTATGCTTTCAGAAACAGAGGACAATGCATCTTTAATAGCTACAGTAACAAAGGCCTTACATTCCATTCTGTGCTGCTCTGGGGCTGAATTTAAAAGCATCATGGCTGTGGCAGCATCAATATCAGACTCTGCAAAGACAGGGAGAGAACATGCATTAAAGAATATTTACTGTTAGCTCTTAATAAACTGAAGAGAGCTGCTATTCTGTCATAATCCCCAGCTGTGTTGAGAGCTCTTGGGCCCCACGGAGGACAGAAGAGTATAAATTATTAATCTCTATCTGAAAGAGCGAATATTCTTCACTAACAACACATACACTGGCTGGTGGTGTTTCTGTAGTCAAGGTTACAAAAAGGATAGAGAGAGGGAGAAAGATGGATAGAGTGAAATTCTATACCATAAGGGCTGCTCTGATTGAACTTGGAAACATTGATTATTTGATGGAAGGTGTTGTTATAGTGACATAGGATACATTTTATGAAAAAATATAAAAAATGGATTTAATTGTCACCATATTTAATGTTATCAGTGCACATCCAGTAACTCTGCAGAAAGTATATTACACATTATGTTTGTAGCTGCTCATTTTGAAAACACTGTGCAAACACCATATCTATATGCAAGTTAAAACCAAGCATGTGTGCGAGTCTATTTCAGTTCCCTGGCCAGGTAAATCCTTTGCTATAAGCACAGAGGTCTTCTTAAAAGTGACCTGACATGCCAATGTACTAAATCACACAGCTCGAACTCATTCATCCCAGATTTGGACAGTGTGCATTTATTTAAAAGTGGCTGCCTATGTGGACTGTCCCTTACTGTAAGCTACCAATTCAGTCATTACCTCCTGAGTCTAAAGCTACAGACCTAGTTCTTGTGTTCTACCAGAAGCCCACCTAAAGGTGTATGAATGTATAGGAAGAATACATCCTTCTACATTCTACAACAGAATAACCAGGTCTGTGGTCTCTTATCCACTAAATCTTCTAGCATTACCTTTAACACTATCAATTTAACTTCAAGCGAGATTGAGCACAACTCTGCCCATTTTCAACTACAGCTGGATGAGCAGGAAAAAATAACACATCTCAGGACCAGAAGAATTTAGTAAGGCAAAAATGGCATGTTCCCTTGTTAAGCTTTATCATGTTCAATATCTCAGATGTGCCACGAAGCGACCAGCCTTGTATAGTGATGACAGAGAAATGCGTGTGTTGGGGCCTCACCTTTCAGAGAGCAGCTCTGGTCCTGAGGGATGAGGTGGCGAGGAGGTGAAGATGCACTGCAAGATAAACAGGAAACACAAGCTATAAGGCAGGGTAAAGTTGGGGTAATTGACAAAGATACACACTGGTTCACTGCAGCATCAATTACTTACACTCAGTAATTTATTCAAATCGCTTTTTACAGTTTTTTGGTTATTTGCATGCCCATGAACTTGTAGGCAACCGACAAGACTGTAAATACCCAGATCTGTGCCCACTCTGACAGCAAGCAGTTTTCACCCAGACCTGGTTTCTGAGCAGCAGGCCACAGCCCCACACCCAGGTCCTTCTGCATGAATGGATGAATGAATGCACAAGGGAACACGCCAGCCTCAGCACTGCTCTGTCCCTGCTCTCACACTGCACTGCCTGACACCCGGGAAGCACTATACAGTAGCTCCCTAATTAAGATGCATTTTTGTCTTGTTACATCCTGTCCTTTGAAGACATGTGAAAGAATGTCTCTAAAGCAAATATTCCTGCTTTTTGTAAATTGTAGCAATAACACTTAAAGTACTACAGACAAGAATTAAGTATCTAGTACCTACAGGGTGCTTGTAAAGGTAGCTGGTCTAATTAAAGAGCTATAAAAGGGGAAACTGCAGACTGTGGACCAATGAACTTTGGCACTTGTGTGAATAGGACCATAGAAAAAGCTTCCCCAGGGACAATAACAGTAGTACAGGGCTCAGTGTTCTAACCAACTGCATCCATGATGGCTTGCAGAGATGGAAGGACATGGTAAACAACTATATGACTGCGTTCAGTGTTCACTGTCATTGTCCACATGTTCCCTCTGGTCCTATTTGTGTATGTGCAAATTTACAAAGATCCACACTTTTCCGTCTTTAAGAGTCCCATATATGTTAGAGTTCAAATTTTTGACTCCATCACAGTCAGGAGGGATCTGCATGTCCTCCAGGCTAACAGACCAGTCAGTTTATTCTAATGTGTACAGATATTTGACAGGCAGTCAAACCACAACCCGTAATGTTGCAGATGAGCAGAGTTATTGATACATTTTATGTTAGAGTACTTGATGACTTAAACAATTGCAGCCCTGACTTGTTATACTGCCTTAGGCATAAGCTAGGTGGTTGGGGTCTAACCTACAAGCATCCTGCATACATTAATAGAATGATCAACTGCACTGAGAGCACAATATTAGAGCCTCCTTTACCTGTTGCTCCTCATGCAAGGTTTCTGGGGGAGCACAGTGCAGCATTATTAAATACTGCCACTGTAGCTCTCCCTCTCCCTGCTCCCCATGGTTCACTTCAAATATACAACAGAGACACAGCAATAGGCAGACACCCATGCATTCTAGTAAGCACAGGCTTCAAGTCACACAATACAAGATGGTGACAACATGTATACAGACACCTGCCAAAGACACAGGAAGTCAACCCCAAAGATGTGTCTGTAGAGGCACTGTGCTTCTCCAACCATCAAAAGCAGCTTTGCATTCTCAACCTGGGCACATGTCTCACACTAGAAATACATTTCACACTATTTCTTGCAAAGACCATAATGAGGAAGATCCTACATGTACAAACTGACACGAGTACACTGACGCATTAATACCAATTTACAACAAGACTGACTATTTTGGCAAGTCCTTGGCTACGAACATGAGCAGATAGTAAGGACATTTCCAACACACGGAAACTCTACATGACAAAACATAAACACCTACAGAAAAAAAGATAAAAAAATCTTAAGCTGGGCTCAGACAACATTGCCCAGACAACAGCCAGATATTGTTCTGAAGAAAATGGAGGCACATTTCTACAATACTTACTATTGTTTAAGCTTGTTTTTTTTAAAGAAAACAACATGATTTAGTTACAAAAGGTCACACAGATTTCAGGATACAAAATATCAGACTACTTGTAGGCTGTTTCTAGGTGTTGTTTCTTCATGTCTGAGTCTGTGCTGTGGTGCTGCAGTACCTGGGTGGGGAGGCAGGAGGCGTGCAGAAGGCATGGGCACTGGGAAAGTGCTGCTTCTTCAGGGCCTGGATCAGATTGGGTCGGTATTCCGGGTCCACGCACCACAAGGAGCCCTTCCCATTCGCCTGGAAGAAAAAAGATGGAAATTACGAACTCCCCGACAGCAGGAAAGGGCAGCTGTGCACTGTGAGAGCAGCATGACCTGCGATCTACAGTAACGCTGCTTTGCATCAGTCCGTTCTCCATCTTGGACCATACCAGTGAGGCCTCAGTAGTGGGATTGTTCCACCACCTGGAAGATAAGTTTGAGTGAAGAATGGGTATGGCCAAGACCACAGCCCCTGTGTTTACCTTGCAGCTGCTACCCTTTGCTAGCTTGACTGTCTGGAGGACTATGGGTAGCTGTTGAGTATAGGTAACGCACTGTGAATGCTAAACAAAATCTCCTATTATTACTCCACACAAACTGCATACAAATAAGGGCTATCAGGTGCCTCCTCGTTGGGCAAGAGGGACACGCTCAGACGCAATTTACACACAGAAGGGGCCACAGAGAGAGGGAAATCTGGGTTCACACACAGGACAAGCAGGACAAAAAACAGGCACAGCGCAACAAGCTTGCAAAATAAATGAACACCAGTTTCAGGTACGCTACTGCAGATTAGACTGGAAAAGAAAAGCTGAAAAACAGCTTCTAGTTCTTGTTGAATAACCGCACCAGTGAAGCAGAAATGGCAAGGTTGCAAAAATGGAACAAACTGAAAATGTCTCTGTGCATGTGTAGCACAACCCACTTAAGTTTCCAGCCCAAAGCAAAAAAAAAGACTCACACAATGAGACCATTATGGTGGTAAACAGTACTGGAAATTTCCTTCACTCTTCCTCTCTTACACAGACAGCTGAGCATCCCCTCCGCGTGTACCATCAACCATCACACCACAGGGTCAATTAATCGGTTGAGCTCCTACTGCACTTTATTTTTTTTATAAACGTATATTCAGACCCATACTGAAATAAGCACCCGCTAAATATGCTACTACTGTTTCACATTTCACCAAAACGCTGCTAGTTAGTTCACAAACTAAAATATTCATGTTCTACATGAACATCAAAATTGCGTACTGCACAAAGATTAAGACCAGGTAAAGAGACTACTACATCTAGGCCCACAATGTCACCTACACATATTATATTTAAACAACACAAAAGGGGCTATAAGTAAGTAAATGCAAATATAATTAAAAATATATAATGGCCAGAACATATATCTCACTGTGTTTTGATATTTGGTTTGACTGTGAAAGACAGGAAGCAGGGGGATTGTTGTTTTTTTTTGTTGAGCAATCTGAAAGAGCCCTGCAGATGAAGAGGAATATAACCTTGACTCATATTACCAGCCGCTCATAAACAGGAAGGAGGAAACATCACCATGGCAACAGAAACCAGGCTGTCATCTGACACCAACGCTGCTCAGACACGAGCTGACTGCTGGGAAACTTGCTGCTTTCAAATTAAGGGTAAAAGAGCTGTTCAATTAAACAGCTGTACAAAAATTACTACCCAGGAAGCATGTCAGCTCTTCACTGTACTGGAAGTCACACAGAAAACCAAATGCATTAGCATCCTGGTATAAGATGAATCCTCCAATTACTATTAACTTGAGCAATCTGATCACAGGGAAAGCCCCTGCTCGGGGTTGGCCACTGCTTCACTGTGCTGGATGGAAACCAGCCACACATGAAATACAAACTGATGAATGTCCGAGCCATGGCCTGTGATTTACTGCACACTGGTGACCTGCTGCAGTCTGCCCTGCCTCACACTGTGCCTGCAGTTCATGCTGCAGCAGCTGCAAACACATGGGAGCAGGGGCGATCCTATTTCAGGCAGTTTCACAGATCCGGGCAGAAAACCTCATGGCACTTTACATAACTGAAATCGTTTGTAACATCGGTGTACTGAAATACTGCCGTAGTCATTTTTTTTTAATAAGGAAGTTGACCTTGACAGAATTCCTTTGTTATCGGGAATCACTGAAGTCAGAGGCATGCGACTTATTTTAACACTAAAAGGCATGTGAGACGCAATGGCACCGGATATAGTGGCACAGATGTATCTCCTGCTGTCTGCTGCTGTTCACAGCAGTCACTAATCACTTTCACTTTTATGTTTTAGTTCAGTTTTCAGCTTTCAAAATTACCCACGTTTTCTCCCGGATAAAATATTCAAATGATGAATATTCAGAAAGATTGTTCAGAAAACTATTTATTTTTTGATAAAGGTATATATTACATTTACTTTGTGAATTCAGGAACTGTTTAATAATGTAATACAAAAATATTCATCTAAAATCTATTCAGCACTCTTGATTACATCCAAAACTCTCATTATAGCTCTCAATCACACCGAATAAGCTAAGAAAGCAGCTGCACAGTGCAGTGGTGCCTCTGGACTTTGCAAATCCTTCAGGCAGTAGCAGCCCTGGAGAATGTCCTGAAAGACAGGTGAAACTGCATCTCTTTTGTCTTGAGGTTAGGAGATATCAGATATCTTTAGAACACAAGAGAAAGTTCAAAGGAAGAGCATTTAGGACTGAAAACGGGAACTTGTTATGCAGTTGAGAGTGTCTTGATCAGATCACCTAGCCATTGCACAATCTTTCAGAAAATTACTTAATGACCTTCCCAGATCAATCAGCTACCAGCAACTAAATAACCAACAGAGGCCAGGTGGGCTCCTCTCATTAATGATCTTTCTGATGCTTTGAAATGAGGCACAGAGGTGTTGCTATGAGCTTAGCTAGCAGCCCAATGGATCGGTACTGCGGACTCTCTCCTCACCTTTCCCAGGCTCCTCTCCACCTTGCGGAAGCACTTGTTAAGGGACAGGTTGTGACGCACAGAGTTCTTCCACCCCGTGGGGGCACTCGAGAAGTAGGGGAAGTGCTCTAGGATCCAGCTGTAGATCTCCTTCACGGGCAGACACTTGTTGGGGGACTGCTCGATGGCCATGTAGATGAGCAGGCTGAAGGAGTACGGTGGCTTGGATTTGAGCGAGTCCTTCTCCCTGCCAGCGAGGGAGGAAGATGAAGAGGAGGAGGAGAAGGAGGGAGGTGGCACTCCGTCTCCCTCGATGTCGAAGAGCGGGCTGACGCTGGGCTGAGCCTCGGACCCCAGCGTGAAGTTCTGCAGCAGGTTCTCGTGCAGCCAGTTGAGGTTGGTGAGCTCCTCGTCGTCCCCGGGACCCCGGTCCAGGCTGGTGGCGCGGGGGCTGGCGGCGCTCTCGGCCTCGGGCAGGGTGCCCGTTCCGCAGGGAGCCGGCCGCAGCCCCGCCCGCTCCTGCAGTCCCGGCGTTTCTGCTTTCTTATCTGGAGTCATTCCGATTATCGGACCCATTAAACCAGGGGGCTCTGCAAACACAGAGAAGGAAATTGGCATGCAACAGAGATTTAGTCCACATACTAGACTGTTAATTTCATTGCCTACACTCGGATCCTTTCACAATCCTATTAAGCATGCAGAAGAGAAGCAGCTGTAGACTAGACAGACATAGGGGCCGACAGACCTGCAGAATAAAGCTTCTGATTATAAGAATGGCAGCAGGAGCGCTGCTCAGCCACAGTTCAGATGACACTGCCACACCTTACTGAAGAGTTGTGCTTAAATTACACTGCTCCTCTACAGCTTCACACCGGCACTCAGATTCTGCAAATGCCCATGCACAAAGTTAACTAACGTACAGAACAGTTCGACTCCAGAGGCCGCACATATAAAAACAGAACTCCTCTGCAGAGCTCGTATTAAGGAGCCTAAGTAAAGAATCCCAACCACCTGCTGCAACTCTCCCTGTCTGAGGACTTGATCACGCTCTCAGCTCAGGCTGCTGTCTGATCTCACAGTTGCTCTGACTTGGGATCAAGAGGCACTTCATTTGGCGCGGCTCTCGAAGTTCAAACGAAGGACATCTGAGAAACGTTTAAGTATCTGAGATAATATGCATCCTTCAAAAACCCTCAGAACGACTGACATGAGATATTATAAGAAAACAATGTGGTTGGGAAACGATTGATATACAGAAGAGGAATGCCAACCAGAAGACGTACAAAACGTATGAAGTGAGAATTGAAATCACTTGCAGCTAATTGAAGGCCCATAAAGCATTCAGACACAGCTCTCATGATTCAAATGGAAGGGACAAATCACTGATATTCTTCTCAGTAAATCAGATTTCAACACTGAGCTTTGTGTCAAATTTGAATTATGACTCAACATCTGACTCATAATTTCCACAATGACAAGCCATGTCATTTAAAAAAAAACCCTCAGGATCAGGTCCCATTTCTAAATGTTAATTTCTAAAAGAAACACCCACACTTCGACCTCAGCAGCCCTTCAATTTATTTTCTATTAAAGTCCCCTGAATAGAAGGGATCCTTGTGCCTGCAGTCCAACAGTATTTGTGGTAAATGAGAAGCTATGAAGAGACCGGTGCAAGCTGTAATCGGTTACGTTTTTATCCATTTTTGAAGTCCGCTCAGTTTTCAGCAAAACTGAAATAAAAGTTAATACCTGAAAACGAGGCTGTAACCATGGGAACAGCACGCACCATAACACCACTGTATACAACCGTGACAAATATGCAGAATACAGCAGTTTACATACTAATTACTTTATAGAAGTAGTTATAGAAGTAGCCAACAGCAAGGTAATAGAATAAAGTATTAGACAAACATTTCTAATTGTTTTATGTCTCTTGTGCACTTATTTGCTGCTACAGCTCACTGGAACAGGCAAATCACACCTAAAATATGTCTGAATAGAAATGAAGATTTACCAATGGCGTCCTTTTCTGTACTTTTAACTTAAAAACAGTCTACCTGCTTTTAATACTACTACCAATTAATCCGAGCCTTTTCATCTCTGGACGTCAGTCTAACTTGAAGTGCCAGTCCCAGCTGAGATCACAAAACACAGTAACACTCCCACACGACTGATCACAGCCAGCAGCTGACTTGTGCTGATGAGCAAAGGTGACGGAGAATCCTTCCCTAAGGAATGCCCCCACTCCTTTCCTCCATTCACGGCGATAGTGCATTCCCTTTCCTGCGTCACCTGGGCCGCACCACACCGACATACGAGAACGGCAAGGGGTTGGGGGGGAAAACAACGCAAAATTTGAAAAGCAAATTTCTCTCCAGCCGTCGTCCAGGAAAGGAGAACGGGTGCCGTGTCTAAAGAAAGGCCCACATGGACCGTGTCAACAGAGGAAAACGGCCTCAGCTGCGGCAGTGGGATCCGTGAGCTGCCTGGAGCCCAGCCATGCCACCGCGCAGAGCGCATCTCCACCGCAGGGTCACACAATGCACAGCGGCACTGCCGGCCCACGTGGCCCTGCCCCACATCTCCATGGCAACCGCCTGTCACTTTAACTTAAAAACGGCAAAAGGAGAGAGAAAAATTAAAACCCTGAGAAGTGTATGATAATAATACTATCAGGGCTGTCTCACAGCAAACCAGAGTGAGGGCTGCAGTGGGGGAGGGGAGGAAGCAGGGAACAGCGCTCTGTAACTGGGTCAATCTGAGGCCAGACTGGGAGACTGCAGAATGGACACCGACAGACAGGACGCCCCGAACACATTCAGGCAGTGCGCAGGGAGACACTGGGGTAGGCCTCTTAGCAAGGGCATTTTGAAGTACTCCTTCAAAGTTCAAGGTTGAGCAGCGCACAGGACAGAGGCAGACACACAAATTCATTTTTATTTTGTTGGGCGTATTCATAAAAGTTCATAAACAGGTTAAAGACATAACCAATACAGGGACCACAGTGCACTGGGGAGCACTCTGAGAGGACAGAACATTGTGAGCGTGCACCCGGAAGTTGCTCTTCTAACCCGGGCAGGAAGCAGGAAGAGAAGGACTCCTGTTTTTCTCTTCTAAACAAACAAAAAGGCTCCGATATGACTGTGGCAGGTATCGGGAAGCAAAGCTAACCACAAACAGCAAAAAGCAGTCTCACCCAGCAATGATTCATAGCACTTAGAAAATCAGAGCAATCAAGATGTCATCTACTGAAAGGTTAACCCAGACTCCTCTTGTAGCACAACCAGAAATTCTTTTCTCCACAGAAGGATCATGCCTCTCAGAAAAACTGCAATAAAAAATGTATCTAGGCTTAAAATGCCAACCCCCCAAAATATTACCAGCCTGTTTCATGAAAAGGAGTAAAGTGCTTTAAAATATCACCGAGGAAAGATTAATTTACCTACATAAATACCTAAGACACATGAGATGGATGGATGTTTCTTTATCAAAACGTGAAAGTTGGAACAATAACTACAACAAATCGAACTCCCGGGAGGCTTCAAAGTCTTTCTTTGAGTAGTGTTGAGTTTTTCTTCTGCCCTGGCATGATGAAGATGATTCTCCAGCACAGACATCTCGTTAGACCTACTGTGTGGGTGCTGTACTGCTTCACTGGCTCCAGTCAGTTCAATCTCAGGCTGCCTTCTTCTTCATAGCCATAATAGCCGAGTTTCCAAAAGTCACATATCCAATACTGCGAATATTTCTAACCAGTTCATGTTGATTCATTTTCCCCATTATTAACTATTTGTCTTAAGTAAAACTTTTTTTTTATGTTACTGTTCGGCTTTATATGAACTAACAATAAATGTACAATACTGTTCTAAAAATACATGCTGTAAGAATATATATACCTACGCTTCACAAAGTCAACCATTCAATCAGATACCACCTACAATAACTGGTACACAGAATAGGGAGAACGTGATGATAAGAATTGTAGTGGGAGTTGTGTGTACCTCACTGTAGATAATGCGTCTTAGCTGCCACAGGGAATGTCACACAATACTGAAATGTTTTAGAGTGTTTATATGGCACTTTAATTTTATATCTTACACAAACAAAAGAGCAAGACTAAGCCTCTTCAGGCAGCAGTTTACAGATCGCAGCACTTCAACGTTTTTAAGGTGATATTGTCATTTATCATGTATTATAAACAGGTGATTTAAGCAGCATAGCTATTTAGTATGTCAAAGAGTCATCGCAGGAGAAAAGACATTGCTGGAGCTGTACTGCACAAGGCTGAGAAAGGAAATTTTAAATATTACATGCCATTAAAAATGGTCTCAACCTACATAAAATGCACCCATCCTATAAAAGACACAGATTTACACAAATACTTAAAGGTAAGCTGAGTGCTGTGCTGACACAGCTGTCCATCTGAGACAGGGCTAGTACCATCTCATTTGTGGGCTTAAAAACCATGTGGTTACTAAACAATAGAAAAAAATAACCAGTTAAATTAGAGATTAAGATGTGAACTAATTTTAAAGGTTATGTAACAGCTAACAACAATTGTAGGCCACAGCTTTATACTCTCGCTAGCCAAGAAACTAAGATCTGTCCAATGAGGGGATGGGTAATAAACTCCTGTTCCAACTGGGGTTTCTGCTTGCAGGGGGCCAACGCGGTGTTCAGTGTGTGATTCACAATGTGGAGAGTAGAAAGGATTTGTAAGCTGGGAAACGGTGTGCAGAAACACAACACCTGATACAAAGCAGCAGTGGGAAGCACAGGATCAGTCAACACTCCTCCAGAACCCATTTACAGACACTTGGACATTTTCTGGATACAGTACCGAAGTGTGAAGAGCCGTAGCTCCTATCCTCTTCCCATTTCTCATCTATGAAGACTAAGCATACAGATTATCCACTTATACCCAGCAAGGTGCAAGCTGGGTGGTGGCTCACATTACCAATCCATTCAGCCTAGCATACAGCTCTCAGAATGGGCCAGGCGGAGAGCTTAATTAACCCCAATTACCAACACAAAGCTCACCTGCCTCAGCCTCTCCATCAGCCAGGGCTTTATGGCTAACACACCCATTTCATTGCAAATTACCCAGGCTGGGGGACATTAAAGAGCTCTCGGGCCAACAAAAACACACAGGTGATTTGAATATCTATAGAAAGCAGAGAATTCAACTTCCCACTGAAGTGTTTAATATTGTTACTGGTATTGTTATGCCGAACATCAAAGCCACAGCTCTGAAATGATCAAGTCTTTAATGGCCCACTCCAGGGAAAAAGAAAGGGGATAAATTTAAGCCAAAGTGAAAGCCCAGGTTACTAGTAGTCCATTCCTATGCCTTTCCACAGGTGTCTGCATATTGCTGGAATGTCATTCCAGAGAAACAGAGCACATGATAAGAAATTACTTTAAACAAGTCTTAGTTCTCTGCTACAACTGAACATGGATACTAAACTAAAATGGGTTTCCCCTACTGTTCTTCCCACCATTATACCGCATTTCCCAAAATGCAATGTGATACATATTAAAAGTGGTTAGTATCAGCTCTTGGACTCAGAAGTGTAAAAGATAATGTATTATCTGAGGCAACTGAAAGACATAAAATATCTGGATTTGTGGTACCACTTATTCTGAGCTGCTGCCGGAAAAAAAACAAACAAAACATTTGTAATTTTTTACTGAACATCAAACAGAACCATGGCCCAGTTCAACCCCACCTGCAATGCTGCAGCCCCTGACCTCTAGAGAATGAGGGAGCTCTCCTACAGGAGGAGGCAGAGCCTGGTGTGCTGCGATCAATATCTGCAGCGAAGCGCTGAGACCAGCATTAAAGGGAAAAGTACGAGTGAAGCCTGATCCTCCTCCTCCTCTCCCATCCCATCCCCAGGGCCCTCCAGCACGTCAGAGGAATGGAGTGAACTGGACAGAACATCCGCCGTGGAAAAGCTCTCTTCCCAGACTAGGGTGCACAGCTCATCACATGCGTCTGACACAGTTAGGCTCAAAACTACCCTTCTTGTGAAACCTCTGAAAGCTCTGAAAACACCCGCAGCTAAAATTAAAATTAGAGCTGGCAGACTTTCCAGAAGTTTTCTCACTGAGGTAATGTCAGTGCGAAGGGGGATTACTAAACAATTGAATGTCGTGTGAAACTTCTGACTGAAAAGCACCGAACCCATTCATCCAGATGTAGCTGGTATCAATATCTATGTTTCACTTGCACGTATGGGCTCAAGCGTTTCAGGAGCAAAACGAGAAAAAAAAACATTTGAACAATATGCTGCATCAAGGCGCAATACAGTACAGTCAGAAACATGAAGTGCATTAAGAAAAGCTTTCACACAGGCATCTTAGCTAAAAGTCACTTTCACTATAAAAGCACCAACCTCATCAAACCAGATCACACTATCCTTGGAAAACAGAGATGTGCACCAATACTCTCTGGGCCACACTGAGAAAATCAGAGCCTGATTATAAACACAACAATCCACTATTTGTGACCACTGTGGCTCAGGACCTGTAACAATCAAAACACAGGGCAAAATCAGAACCAATTGTTTTAGTCGTAAATGAAAAACAAGGATCATAGTCAAATATTTCTCTTGTTAACTTCCTGAAAAGTGCGAGAGATGCCCCGTCATAAAATGAAAACCTGTGGTCTGTAAATAGTCGAGTGCACTCGTACCTAGGAATAGTGGGATGTGACTGACAGGAAAGCGCAGTGGTGATAAGCCTTTTTTACTGTGACCAGAGCCAGTTTCAGAACACTGCGCCATGACTGCAACTATACCCGGGCCCAGCCTTGAGGTGGGTTCAGGGATGGATCGTGTGGGATGATCTTTAGCCCTGACTAACTCACTGACCCCTCCACCCCTCCAGAAAGTGGGGCTACATTAACCACTTCAACCAGAGCCCACGGAAATGTAACACCAGCTCTGAAGTGATTAACGGGGATTGGGAAGCGGGAGCTGTTCACACTGGCCATGTGCTGCAGCCTGAACACTGTCTGTTCCCGTTCTGCAGTCCAGGGTCTGTATCAGTGCACTGTTTCTCCCGGTCAAGTCTCGAAAGCAGCGCAGGTCTCTTGTCCTCGGGTGGGGAGGCTTGCCATCTGTTTGCGCGGGAGTTTCCAAACTTTTGCGCACCGCTGCCTGTAAATAACCACCGTGAGGCAGGGGTGGAGCCCCCGTGAATTATACATTAGAGCAAGTGTTAGCGGTTAGGGATTGAAAAGCATGCCATTTGATGCATCGCGGATTGCTAGTGGCGCGCTCGCTCACGCCCCACACGCCACACGCCACGTGGGCGCTGCGCAAACAAGCTGCTGGCAGGCTCACCGGCTCCTGTTGCGAGCAATCTGCACTCTTCCTCTCCACGGCCTGCGTCTGTCTGCCGCACGCGAGCCCACGGCGTGAGCAGCGAACGTGAAGAAAGCACTCCAGCGCTGAGAGAGACAGGGGGGCTCTTGCTGAATTCTGCAAACCTTTAGGCTTCCCCTATGTGGCCAAAAAGTCACGAACACCCAGACCGTGCAAAGAAATGCACCACTGGGCTTGAGTCAAAACCCAAAAAACACATATCATGAAATCAGTGCTACCTAACCCATTCTAGAAACATGAGGCCGTACCAGCTTCACGTTCAACTCTGGATGTATAAAGATGCCAGTAAGTTTTTCGACAATTGTCTTAGTATCCGAGCCCTATAAGCATATTTCTTTTCTCAGCCTTCTGAAATTATATTAACTTTGAGCGCCAGTACTGACTCCCGAGTTGCATGCTTTGTCACATTTCCAAAAACAAACGTAGTGTGTCAGACACAGTGAAACTGCAAGCGGAGACATTCTGACAGCCAGACAGCAAGGTCACGCGGATTTGTTTGGAAAAATGGGGGAAAAGCAAAGAAAACTGAACAAAACAAAATAACCTGTTTTACTTTGGTGTTTTTGAACCCTGAGACGGAAGAAATGATACCTGTATGACAGTAATTAATTCATCGAACACTAGTTAACAAAGGCACACAACTCTGATTTTAAGCTAAAATCAGGCGGGGGATTGCAAAACATTATCCATTTTGTGAAAAGAGGGATTTTTTAAATATATAGGTTTTCAGTCTTATTTCTATGTGATAAACAGAAAATGAAAACAATAGGACCAAGGTGTGCAGAAGTCATATTTCCAAAAAAAACAGAATTATCAATGAGTCCCACTAACTCAGGCTAGAATTGCAGAGATATTTGCGAGAAATGTTTTAATGGAATTAAAATTGTGAATTATCCTATCATAAGCAAATGTTTTTTTTTACCCCTGACATGCAGACCTAAACAGACATGGAACCTTTGGTACACAGACTTCCCAACTTCCCGAGAAATCGAAGGCACAGGATAAACAGGGTAAACACTGACTAAGTAAACGTTTTTGGACAAGCCTGCTGTTTTATGTTTCAAATCCAAATACTGAAGCTTTTCTGCTGAAAATTCAAGAACACGTGAGGTGTTTTGTAGCAACTGTAGCAGAGAATAAAATGAGTGATTAAGTGAAATAAAATGACTAAGAGTGGGAGAACCTCAGGCAGTAGTGTGGAGTAGTGGTTAGGGCTGTGGACTCATAACTGGAAGGTTGTGAGTTCAAATCCTGGGCAGGGAATGCTGTTTGCACCCTCACACCAGGCACATCACTCAAAATTGCTTGAGTAAAAAGCTCAGCTGTATAAATGGGTATAAACATGAGCTGATCTGTGCAAAAGAATTCAAATAAATTAGGGATAATAAACTCAAAGAGCTGGGCATATTTGCGTCTGAGGAAAATACATAAAGAATCTCTCCGTGAGACGGTTTGACAGTACTGACTGTGGAGGAACCTGCTCTATATGCTCTCAGTCACTGATCACCCAGGCAGAGAGGTGATATGATCTGCACCGAAAGTACCTGAGGGGAACATAATTTTGAACAGTGAGCACTTCATGTTGAACACAGACAGAAAACATTTGATTTCACTAAAATGCTCAAATTCACCATTGAATACCAGCTCTTGTTATTAAGTGTGAATGCTATAAATAAACTTCACCTGAGAACAAGATGTAAAATTTTTAGCTGAATTCAATAAAATTTCAGGGTATTTGAATTACATATAGACTACAAAATGAGAGTTCCCTCTCATACTAACAAGTTTTTTTTTTAGTTTAGACTGTTGTACAAAAAATAAGAAAAAAAGGTGTTTAACACCCATTTAATTCAGTTTCCTCTTTGCAAAACCCAAAGCCTCTTCGTTTGAAAGCAGAGCTCAGAAAAACACAACTATAAAACAAAAAACACACGTATTAAAAAATCTATATGCAACACACCATAAGAATCCCTTTGTGTTGGCCTGTATGTCAATATACAGTGTGTTGTGTGACAACTGCTTGAGCACATGTAGGACGTGCCAAGAAGGACATGCCTGTCATATCCTGAACTGTCTGATCGTCTGTCAGTCCTCCACTGCCCAAAGCCTGCTTTACTGTAACACTGCCATCTTAATTAAACAAACCTCGTTTATTTAGCCAGGAGTGTCCCACACAAAGCTCTATTGTTTCCCTGACACTAGGAGTTGGCAGACCTCTTTTCTCAATTAAGGCCAGGGACCATTAGCATCCTTTTCAACACAAAGAAGACTCTAATGGCACACCATTAACTGAAAGGGACTTTAAATCCCTATCCACAAAAAAGGGGGGGGGGCCTGGAAAGACTTTAGCACAATGATTCTGACCAATTATCACCGAAACCCAAAACCACGCAGCTTAGTGGCAGTCAGTAGGGGTCAGTGTGTGGAGCTGTATTCACTCCCTTGTCATTCATCTGCGAGGAGCCCTGGGTCCCCCCTCATGGTACACAGTTCCACTCCATCTCCGAGTAAAGAGGGGGAGGGCTAGAGGGAGGCTCCAAGGCCAGATAGGAGCTCACATTTGCAACCCAAATTCAGAGCAGCCACCTATATTTGATTACCACGCTCTGATGTCACGTATCCAAGACAACTAAAGCATTATGGTCTCCTGGGGATAGCCGCCTCCTGGTCACAGCTTTAGGCACAAATAAAAGTGAGGGGGAAAGCGAGCACGAGATGTGTTGTCTCCAGATGAAAAATGTGTGCAGCTGGAGTCATTATGAAAAAGCACAGTCAGAAAACAAAGGCCATATAATTATTTAGCAAGCATGGAGACGCGGCAAGCATGCGGGAAAAGGGAAGACTCGAGCTATTCAATTCAAACCACCAACCAGGCTTTCTTATGGATCAGAACCAACCTCCTCACAGTTTCAGCACAGCCCCGGGAGGGAATAACAAAGGGAAAAGAAGCCCATGAGAATGTTTTCGCTGCATTAAAATAAGCTAAATATGCACCCAGTGGTCTAGCTCCTAAATGATAGTGCAGTGCCTTTCTAAAAACAGCCATCTTCATCTATTTTTAGCACCTTCCGCAAAGCGGAAAGATAAAATGACAGGAATTTCAAAATAAAATATTCCCAGCCCAGCATTTAAAACAGACAACCTCTACAGCAAGGACCTGTTTTGCTCAGCCATTTAGCTGATGAGCACAGGAGATGTTAACAACAGGAGAAGCCAGCAGGAAAAGTCCTGAAGAGTCAGCAGGTCACACATTCACTCTGTCCCTCTGTGGTGGAGATGACCTCCCAGTAAAATCTCTAATTATTCTCTGGAAATCCTCACTCCTCACTTGAGTCTTAATCGGTATAAGCAAATGTGTGGAAAATGAGCAATATACCCCTGGATCTCAAGGGGAACGTGTGCTGTTTATGGTAATTTAACAAACATCTTCCTTCATTTAAAACACATCTGGTACAGATTGGTCAAGCTCTGTGTGACTAAAGCTCAATTAGCAAGACAGTCTGTGGTTTCCAAAAAAACAAAATCTAAATATTTTAACTGGGCAAACCTAGTATCAAAAACCTTCCAAGCATCTGTAAAGTAACACACAAGGTCTCATTTCACTGATTGTCCATATAAACTAGAAATTCACACCACCTTAACCATGTTGACAAAACAAACTGGTTTTCTTTTTTTAGAAAGCCCAAAAACATATGTTGTTTAAGATGTGTCCCACAGATCTTTCACAACAGTTTACCAGATATCAAGGAACTACAAACAAACAAGAGACAAAATTAAAACTCAGTCCAGGTTCTGCTGAATAGGGTCTAGTTGCTTGTGCTCTTTTTTAAGAGAGGAAAAAAAAACACACCAGTTTATGCCTAAAATCGATATGAGAAATGATGTTTCGTTTTGCAAAGTTCCCCTTTTCAAAGAATTAAAGCCATAATGACAAATCACACACTTTGTAGCTGGTATTTTCACAGTTTTACCATGAAGGAAGATGTGATTTGCATAATCTGCTATGAAGAGAGTATGGGAGCCAGACCATTTACACAATTAAAGTGGCTTCAACTACAGTTTTTATACCATCTTGGAGAACCAACCAAAAAAAAAAACGGATCCAAAAATGACAAAAATTACACAACAGCCAAAGCGCTCACAAAAAAGTACGTTTTCACTTAATTTTAATTTGTGTGCCATATGACAATGAATGAATCTGCTTACAGTGCTAAAAACTTACTTTGCTAAATACAATACAGCTGAATTCATTCGGGCCAGCATCAGCAAAAAGAGCATAACTTACATGGCATGTTTTATTTTTAGTATTGGGACAAACTCGGATAAAGCACACATTTTGTTCCTATCTCTGCAGCGGCTAACATTTTAACTTTCACTGGTACACACCTTAAATAAAATAATTGACTGTTACACAAGGGCACACACACCGGACAGTAACCAACTCCCCTGATGGTTGAAATGAAAAGCCATTCTAGTCTATATAGCATTCTCAGAGACCGGATTCCATGTAATTAAAAGACAGGTTGTTATATTTTCTGGCTTCTTTGTTTTTATTTATCTACGTAGGTGCCAGCAAACAGCATCTGCTAGACCAACTGGGTGACTGAGCACACCTGATGCACAGAAACTTCAACAGAATAAAGTGCAAACCAGTCTTACAGTCCAGTTCAAAGGTATTCCAGTAACCGTCTTTACGCAAACATGAGAGTAAAGAGACAGGAGAATCCGATATTGATGCAATTCTTCGAAAAGACACTAAAACCACTGGTAACAGCCATGCGTGGCAATGAAAGTCTGCCAATGTGCACAGGCCATCTACCACACAGCTCAGAGAGAAACACTTTGATTGGAATGCATTGCAGATCTGGGACATGCTTTTGCTGTAACCTACTACATCATGTGTTCAGAGATTACCCACTTCCAGAGCTAAAGATCAACCTTTGCACTGCTTTTGTGGGATCACAGGGCCTGTCGGCTAAAACCTTCACTACACTTCTGCAAAAGACAAGAAAAATAAACCGAAAGTAAGCCGATTAAACTTCACCGTAATAAACAGCCCGTTGATGCATGATAGTGGTTGTTCACGTACTTTCCCGAACAGACAAGACAAAATAACGGGATGATATCATCTTGTTACAGGACAGAGGCTGTGGTGGACAAATTTGTTGGAATGTGGTCAGATCCGCACTCCGAACTGTCTCAGTCAGTGTGACACATGGGGACATACTGAAAGGTACAATAAGTGACGCGATCGGGAAAATGTCGGAAAAAAGCCCCTGGAATCCTCACTGTAGCAGGACTGGGTGCACCATCAATTCTTGTTGTAAACGAGCAATTAAGGGACGCCCAGTAGACTTTCCGAGTTATTCTCGTCTTTTAGTTTATGGCTATTTCCATACAAGTTCAACGAAAACGCAATGCCAACGGGGGAAAGCAGACTTCGATCCCTGCTGCCGCTGGCTCTCAGACCCTCACCGGGGCTTGCTGATCTTCGCACGCAAATCGAAAATCCATTGTTTGGGAGGGGGGGGAGAAGGCAGCGTCTACCCGTCTAGACTACTCCGTGTTGTGTTTATTCGAGAAAAAGGCTCAAATTGAAAACACTACGCTGAGATGTGCGCCAGTGCTAAGTATAGAATCGTGTGGGATTCCTCAGCTCCGCACGGCAGGAGCTCTTGCTCTGTGTCTGGCACGGCGCCCTGCGTTTTTTTTTTTAAGCAGGGTGCATGGGCGAAAAACAAGAGCACCGTCAAACCAGAAACACACCTCATGTGACGAGCTCGACGGAGAGAAGTTGTCGGTGCAGCCCTTCCCGAAACCTTTTCTAGCTACCTCAGCGCTCGGCTCGGCTCCCCCTGACCACGTGTCTCTTGTCACTCAGCGATACAATCTATCACCCGATTCACCGGAAACAATGCGCACGGCTCCCTCCTTATACCCATGTTATCTTTATTATATTTCAATGTGAGACAAAAGTTAAAGCTGTGCGTTCCGGAACGGCCACGCCGAAGACGTGAGCACGCGAACGACTGGTTTGCCCACGCGGCACAGCTGCCCTACATTCGAGCCGAAGCGAGCGTTTCCTGATTCACGTAACGTTTGAGAATATGCTGGTTAGCATTGCGAGCATTTCAAATATGAAGTGCATTCAGCTCGGCTAGTCCTCCAAGAAAAGTCTCCCAAATAAATACAATGCGAAGTCCGACCCTGCCAGGACTTCTCGGAATAGCACGACTCGTTTCAGGAACACGATAAGGGCTCGCTGAGACGAAACGCATTCAATGACCCTGCCTTCTGTTTTGTGGATATACAATCTATCTACACAGTCCATTCTTGGGTAAGGAAGGGGATTAGATATAAACGATCCTTTGTGTTTTGTATTACTGGTTCACAATAATACAGTACACTAACAAAAGAACGCTAAGACAGAGGCGTTTCAACTATCTCCCCAACAATGTTGCGTAAACATGTCAAATCCGTCAACTTTATTTCTTCCAATACACCACATTAACTTGCTCTGACCGGGACCGAAGTTAAACCAAATCGAAGCCCAACTCGGAGAACGAAATAACTTACACACACCACACACATTTTTCTTTAAAAATAAAAAAAACGGGACCACAGAAGTGGGGAGTCAGTGTCCCTCCAAATCCTACCATACGTCCTTAAAAGATATATGGAGGGGAAATAAATATTCACCGCGTCACGTTATTAATTAATATAACCCATTTTCTCTTCAGTGCACAGGATAAAGAGGGAGAACTACCCAAAAGGCATTGTTAAGCGTAAAAAAACGAATTCACGTTTGTACTTACATGCATGCACGCTGTGCCTGTTTAGCAATATGGCAGTGAATCTGTATACAGTATGTGCATATAGATGCCTGTCTCTCTCACTGTGTCAGAGATCAGCAGCTGCTTCCTCCATCCACGCAGCGCAGAAATCACACCGCACGGCAACGCTACCAAACCCCCTGCCGTCGCCACGGCAACAAGGCTACTTCAGCCAATCACGCCCCCTCCCCTCCGACGTCCCCTGGCAACTGCCGCAGCGCAGCAACATTTTTAGAAAAGCGCAAGCAACTGCGACCCCTTCCGTACGCCATTTGGGCTCACCGAGCATCTGGCCTTCAAGGGAGAAACGGCCGGCAGTGTAGAAACGGAATGGCGTCAGTTTCAAATCCTGTCCTACACTAAGAACCCCAGCTAGGTAAGGCAGCGCAGAGAACCCGTTTTCATTCAGTAACTTTTCACTTGAGATGCCGTCCTTCACCTTGTATTCTCTTTTTAGTCTGTACTGAACTCGCACGCTGCAAATGCGTGCGGCGCCGGCAAGGATGGAGCGATGTAGCAGAACACGCTCCGCTTCCCGCGGAGGGAGTGAACCCGGCAAGGGAATGGCGGCGCGTGGCAGAATAGAGGCCAATCGAAAGGTGGGATTTAGAATTCGTGTGCGTCATTTTGGCGGGGAAGTCCTGCCGGCGGGTCTTTGAGCCGTGCGGTCTAGGAAGCGGATGATAGAAGAAGTTAATCTGAGACAATGTCGAGCAGTTCACTTATACAACGCATCTTAAAGAAGAGCCTGATGTGTAATGTGCTCGAGTTTATTTAAGATCAATTTCGCCATGTCAAACTAACGGGAATGATAATTACTTGAGTTTATACGGCGCTTTACATCCTAAAGAATCACTATTCCCTTTGCATAAAGGAAGGGACTGTTTTCGCCAGCCCCTGAAAAGATGGACCCATTATGTCTAAAAGCTCCACTATACTGTAGATCAGCCAGAGAAGTGAAAAAAAATGCTTCACAAATTGAATTAAGTGATAAGGAGGCTAGGTAGTGCACAACCAGAATATTCAGTTATCCAGGACATCAGAGCTCATACCCCTACTCTTCCACACAGTGCAGTGCTAACGACTACCTACTGCTCCACACAACAACCCTTACAGGAGCGTTCTGGTTTTCCTTGGAAGTCTCTCATCCCAGAACTGACTAGCCTTTCCTTGATTCTGAGATCGCTCAAGATCAGAAGAGACTTTGCTAACACTGCTGTTGGAATAAGGCTGTGAACAAAAATAAAGTGTTTTAGTAAATTCCCTTAACCATATGTAAAATGTATTTGGTTCTTTTCTTGGAGACAGTTGTTCGCATAACAGCTACAGCCTTTGTCCTGCAGTTACTCAGTGGCACAATGGGGCATTTTCTACTGCTATGTGTGCGTTTATATTGTGTTATGAAATAACTGTAATTAATCGTGGGTTGCCTTGGTTAAAGTTGTTAGCAAAATAAATATATAAATAATTATTCATTCAAAAACCCAAATCCCTCAGGCCTTTCTCGGTATTATAAACTAAGCCAAATCTCTAAAACATCAGAGAATCCTGTTCTGTTAGCTATGAGTCTTAAAATGTTCAGCTTTTCCTCCCCTTCAGACACATAGCTACTCCTGCAACCGTATCCACTCAGACTACAAGTGGTGCACTGTCAGGTTCATTGATAATTAACACGATTATTCTCTGATTTTATAACCATTTTAATAACCTATGAAAAAGCTATCTTTTCTGAAAGCTTTTCCTGCTCTTACTGTATATCTGAGGACCTACAGAGATAGTCCAGGTCTCACTCCGGTCTGGACTGTATTAGTTCCCTCCCTGCTGTATTTCCACCTATTTTGCTTATTTATTCATCTTCAGCCTGATTGATTTCACTGGCTTGTTAAAAGTGACTGTGGACTTTGCAGTGCAGTTTAAGAAGCAGTTTAATTGCTGATGAGGGCTGTTTCTAGGCAGCAGAGCACCTCTTTTGAAGCTGGGGTGCTGAGCTTTGTTTGGTGAAGCCAACAGCAGAAATCATTCACACTGTTGCTCACAGGGGATTGCCAGTGCACCGTGTACTTTTAGTGTCCTGGCTGTATTCATGACTATATTTCCATGGCTTCGATTTGCTATGGTTTCTTTTATACTTTGTCATGTGACTTGTCTCATGTTAGGTGGAGGAGGGCAGAAAAAGCGGCAGATAACGCTTTCTGGTTCAACAAAACACAAGGCTGCTTCCTGGCATAGCCGTGTTTATTACAGGAAAGACAAAGTGTTTAAGGTAGAAATTGGTTTGAGAATCAGACCTGTTTAGAAATGACACCACTCCAGTCAGACAGCCCTACCGTGCCGTTTAGAATAAAACTCCTGTGATAAAATGTTTATTGTGTAATGTATGTGTTTACTGTATGTTATAAAAATGGTATATAGTGTAAAAGTGTATATATATATATCAATACCAGAGCAAGGCATTGGGCCAGAGCTTATCCTGGATTCTGTAGTGTTAAGCAAACTTGGAGCACTTGATGGGACGGGACACTGGTCTATCACTCCGCACAGTAATGCATATAATGTTCCCATTTGTACAGCTGGGTGGACTGGAACAACGGGGAGCAGTGCCTTCTCACTCTTCTTCACAACTGGATTGTATCTCACAGCTGTTCCTCTGTGTCTGCGTGTGCATCGCTGGTGCATGTTAGGGTGAAATGATAGCATCAAAAGAGTCACACATGGGTGTCATCTACCTGGTGCCCCAGAGCATTGTACAGGTCACCCTTCACACTTCACCACTGCAAGAATCATCAATGTCCAGCACATTTAAAAGGCTATTTAGCTAGCTGAACTTGAAATGTGGCGAAAAATGTAAGCAAATCAAAACGGTTTAGGCCCCTGTTGAACTTTCCAATAGCTATGGAGTATTTCCGATCTTGGCAATTTAATGTAGGGATACATATTTTGAACTAACTACACCCTGGAATCGTGTAGGGGACGATGTTGCTTTTCAGGGTTTCCATTTGAGGTATTCAGCCTGTTGTGTTTCTGTCATATGTCTGGGTGACTGTCAGGAATTCTGAAAGTAATTCTCAAGCCTTGTGTTTGATATTGTTGAATGAACAGATATATTTTTTAAATATCCATTATTCAGTTTTTGAACAGTTATGTAATGCCTTAATTACCTTTTACAAAAATGAACACCTCACCACACATCCAGCTCAATAAATAGATTAATTGCACAACATGTATCAGATTTATAACTACAGATTTAAGTGGCTTGAGTTTGGTGAAAATCACTCATAAAATTGAACTACTAATCAAGATGGAGAGATCTGTCTATCCAGGTTATCTACATACAGTAGACAGATGTCGTAAACTAACTTACTCAAAGGTCAAGTTAGGCAATGAAGCAGGTACTGGAAGCATACTACGATGCATGAATCACGTCAAAAAATCCTTGAATCCCTAATAATTATTTCCTTTAGTTGTGCTCATTCTAGTCAGAACAGTGTTATTTAGACAGGGCTATTTATAGAGGCAGCATGAATGGAATGGCAATGGTTCTGATATCAGTCCTGTAGTGCTGAGACAGCAGGTCATGCAGAAAAATGAAAGACAGCACTCCATGAAAACAGTCAATTCAAGTAGCCTTCCTGCTAAAATGATTTGTTCTGTGCTACTGACAGTAATAACGTGATTTATGTGCTACAGATGGAGGGGATGCAATTTATTTTATCGCGTGCTAAATTGTTAATGATCAATACAACCAGCAGATATTCCTAAGTGTCCTGCATTGGCTGCCATTCGGTTTACTAGTTTAGCTCATCCACAGACATTCTCTCAGCGCATCATTATCTGAAATGAAGATGGATACTGCAGCCTTGCTAATGCCATTTAATCTCTGAAATTGGTAGGCTTTCAGAACGAAAGGGAAGCGACTGATTTCTGGAAGTACCATCTCCTATGAGAAAGAGAGCGAGTGTTTATGTCTGTGTCAGCTTGCGCCAATATGTAGAAAGCATATAAGAAGCGCACTCAAAGTTTAACAGCATGGCAAGCACCTCCCTGGAGACTGCACTCATTAATGGATCAGAGTGGCTTGTATGAATGTTTGCTTAAAGTAGACAGATCAATAGAAGGGTGATGCTGAAGGGAGGCTTATACCCTGTGGACTACTGGAGGAGCGTGTGTTTGGCTACATTCTGTCTCTGCTCTCATCGCTGTGAGAACCCCAGCTGTTTTTTTAGCAGAGGCAGGGAAAGAGATACATTAATCTGTGATTTCTGTAAAATGACCATCTTTATATCCTGTTTATTTTCAGCTGTTCTCAAAAAGGAGCTGGTGTTGTGTGAGCAGTTTGTCATTCCTGAAGCTGATGCACAACAGATCCAAAGCAAAATATACACAATCAGGAAAGTATAGTTGTGCATTTCATTTGTGCAGGAGGGCAGACCTCCGCTACCCACGTTTGCTGCTGTTTATCAGGATTCTAATTCTCTTCCTCAGTGCAGATGGATTATCCAGATTCATTGCAGCCAAATCCTTGCCCATCATTGTCTCGAGAAGCAGTCTGCCGGTCGGGGTTCCTTTGAGATCATGATGTCCTCATCTCCTGAGAAGGGGTTAAGGAAGAAGATGCCTCTGTCCATGCTGAGCACAATCACAACGTAAAAAACAACGAGAAATTCCAGATCCTGCTTAGTATGGTAGAAAAATGGACTGATGAATAAACAGACAAACAGTGGCTCTGTTAGCGTGCTGCTCAGTGATGGAAAGGGAGGTGCTTGGAGGAGAGGGGGAGTGTGCCTCTGAGAGACTCACACAGGCTCAGCAGGCTGTTCCATGGCGGCCAGGAGCCCTGCTATTTTAATTGCCAATAAATCAGCATGTCCTCCTCCTCCGCCTGCCAGTTTCCTACAATGAGCTTTTCAGGCAGAAAATGAAGCGGCTGATTTTTACAGTGTGTATGAGTGCCTCCGCTCGCCCTGCCCGGGGTAAGATAAGAACAGTGACACATGCAGCCTACTCCATTTCACTGCGGCACAGCTAATAAAGCACTCTATTAATGACATCCTCTATTTGTTCACAGGTTACCCCCCGCCACCTCTTGTTGCATTAGAATAATATCCACATACACACACGCCTGCAATTGTTGAAAGCTTTGCATTTGTCTACTTGCTGGGCAGTAATTATTGAATTAATCAGAGGATCTCGCTCTTTATTTAGGATGCCGTAATGGATTTCTGCTAAAGTCTAAAGACTGCATTATTCTACTGCTGTGTGGTAATTTTATTTCTAGAAAAATAGTCCTGCATTCCCAGTTGTCGGGCACTCTGCTAATTGCAAAGAGCAATATAATTAAGGCACGTTCCGGAGCTCCAGTGACATAAATGAGAAGTCATTGCTGTTTGAAGGCAAGGCTGTTCCCCAGCCCATTTTTGCAGCTGAAGGGACTGGGAGCTGGAAGCCCATTAAAGATGGGAGAAACAGGCCAGGGGCTTTTCCCTGTGGAGTCTCTCCCTGTCTTTATTTAGATCCAGATTAACATTCATCTTTTTTTAGCCATTTCCAGCTGTCATTGACTTATCATTCCACTACCCCCTTTAAAGCATTTTGTGGTGCAAGTTGAATACGCAGACTTTGACTTTCTTTCAAGAAATTGCCACATGTATAAATTGTTTTCCAGATTTCCATTTTTGTTTAATAACAGTGATCTACAGTGTAGGAGAGCAAAAGAAACAATTTTCTTTTGGAAGGAGTTAAGGGAGAGCTGCCTTGGATGTGGATGTGCAAGTATGCTTCAGATCCCTCGGATCTCAGGCAAGGTGGTCTGCTTCCATAAAAGAGTCCATCGGCTTGTGTGAACCTTGCAAGATTAATTCATGTATTTAAAGAACAATATTTAGATGCCGGAGTCATTGCAAAGATAAGAAGCAGGAGCTAGGGATTAAAAATACACCAGCACGTGATTGACTCAAATAAGCTTTAACTTGTCTGTTGACTTGTCCCCTGAGGTGGACAGGTTAAACCAATAAATGATGTCTAACAAAACATGCAATTTTAAGCCTCTCATTCACAGCCCCACGTCGTCCTAAGCAATTTTGGCAGCCGACAAGACAATTGCATGCTCACGGTATTAAACAGGCACTGTGGCATTATACTATAATTATTTTAATGGGACGGGTGGTTTCAGAGCAGGCTGGCTGCCAAGACCATCATACTACAAGTGCTTGAGTGTTAAAGCAAAGTAGGAGGAGCTAGAGGAGAGAGTGAACCAACAGGAAGGAGATGAGATGATCTATCCCTCCTCCTCAGGTGTTTTTTTTATTTGATGTTATCTACAGAAGTACTCCACTTCACTTCATAGGTGATATACAATTTCTTGTATTAGGAATTTGTCTTTTTGCATACCCCCGCTTGCTCTCCATGAGACACACAGACAGGAAGAGAACCCTGGGGTCAGAGCGCAGGGTCAGCCATTTATACGGCGCCCCTGGAGCAGTTGGGGTTAAGGGCCTTGATCAGGGGCCCAACAGAGTAGGATTCCTCTGCCGTCCGCGGGATACGAACTGGCAACCTTCCAGCCACAGGCGCAGATCCTGAGCCACAGAGCAACCGCACCGCCCAGTGCTCTTTATCCTAGAGAATCATCCCTGACTTGCTACATCCTCTTGTTTTCTTGTGTGTCTGGAGGAGGTCACAATGGCAGCAAACGTCACCCTTGTCTTTCATTAAATATCACACCGTGCATTCAGCAAAATAGCACCTCTTAAGGTACATGACATACATTTACATTTTATGAGCATGGGTTTCTTTTAATGATAGTATGGACAATATATAATACCAAAAATGAGGACACTGTCCTTGATATTGACTGCTCAAACTGTGCAGATGTGTGTCATCAAGACTGAATCAGGCCTTTAAAGGTACTAATTACGCTAAGATTATAAATACAGGCTAAAATTAATGTTATAAGTGCAGCAGGCTAAGGAGCTGTTGCAGGTTTTATGTAGTTCATTTTAGTTGGAGTGCAGTTTGTGGCCTCAGTCCAGAGTGCATTGGGTTAATTTCCATAGATAAGAACCTCAAGGACAGCTGACTGTGTAAACAAGATATGTTTGCATTTAACCCAAGGGCAAGTGCCATGTGTTTGTAAAGCAGCCATTTACAAAGTGATAACTTGTCTGTCATGTGAGAATGTTATTACATAAGCCTGAACGCTCATTTTTCAGTTATTTTCTTCATATATTTTAACTAATTACCACTTGTATTCACACAGATACATTGGGTGATATTGTATAATATTGAAAAATCAGAAGCATGTAGTGCACTACGTTTCCTGAAAACGTTTTTTCAAAGTAATAGATGATTTAAAATGTGCATGTTTGATTACATATAACTAGATTGCAAGGAGGTACGGTGACTGCTGTGTCCTGAGTTCAATTCAGGTGGGGCTGCACATTGGTGGTGGTGGAGGGGAGTCCCCATTACCTGTAAAGCGCTTTGAGTGGAGTGTCCAGAAAAGCGCTATATAAGTGTAAGCAATTATTATTATTATTAATAATAATAATAATAATAATAATTCTGGCCTCAGTTATCTGTCTGCCACAAGACAAGGCATTAATAAAGACCGACCTTTAAAAAAGGAATACAATTTCTTTATCTCTTTCCTTTCCCAAGTACTGGCCAAGTAGCCCTGGGAGTGTGATTGTGTGTAAACTGACATATTACCTCTAAGGTAGAAGCAAGGGAGGTGACAATGAAGTAGAGCAGAACGATCTAATTAGCTCTGTCTCTTCTCCGTGTGTAAACCAGACTCTTTTGTAAAGGTAAGAAGGACTACAGGAGGTTGTTTGGAGACATTAATGCACTGAATGGGACAGAGAGACTGGTCTGTACAAACTAGTAAATGTTTGTGAGGTCTATCGGCACCTCTGCAGACAGGATTGAATGCCTTGTTGAGTGTGTTTGCATACAGAATGACTGTATTTGCAGTGCATTTGAGAAAGCCTGTGTCTTTATGAATTGAGTCAATAGGTCTTTTTACCTTATCTCTTAGTGATAAAAGCCCTCATCTCTTCAGAGCTCTGACTATTTAATAAGGAAGGAAAGGCATGAAACAGAGGGGGAAGCCAAACAATTTCATGCTGTAGTTATACTGCTTTCACTCATTTAGATTAAATAAAAGCATGATTGGTTTTATGAAGTACCAATGTGTTTCCACAAATAAGCATGCCTAAATCAAATAACTCTAAAGTGTTTAGGGTGGAAAATGTGGTGTGAAAATCTAAATCAAAATATATAAGTGTTTAGTGCTTATGTTTAACATGATTTAGAAATGACAGTGTATTATTTGGATTTTTCCATTATAACGTATATACCACAATAGTTTATTTCAAACATTTAGAGCATGTTGATTTCAAATATTGATGTATTATAGCCACTGTTGTTTTCAACCTATTTAGGCAAACAAACATTTGTAAGGAAAGCTTGCAAAGTCATAACTAATATTTGAACATGGGCTTATGCATTTGTTAACCATTTTGAAAACGGGAATTACGATTATGAAGTTCTCGGAAGATAATCCATTTCAGACATAAGATGCACTCAACAGAGCACAAGATGGTAAGCAATTCAGAGGTGCTTGGTCTGATGAGGGTAGGAAAGCCTTTATTTGAATGCATCCCTCTATTCACAGCAGAAATGCTATTGTCTAGGCCAGCAAAGCATGACTGATTTATCAATAGATAAGTCAGGAGACGAGCACTAATGAAAGGGCTTTATACCTAATCTACTACCATCAAGCGCTGGGGAGACGTGCAGGACAATCTGTAAAAGGTGTCCCTGTTTCGCTGGGCTACTTAGACACCACTGCCCTTTCAGCACATGTACTATGTCACGAGAGCAGTACTCCATTTTTAACACAGGCTGAGTTCATTGTTTTGTAAACTTGCTGGTGCTGTAATGACAGGAATGACAAAGCCAGAGTTAAGGCTTTGTCCTATGGTATGGTCATGAGTGGTTTTGTGTAGCCTTAGGTATTCATTTGTAGCCCTTTGATGCAGTGCTTGTTCTCTCATTGCTAACTGTGTGTGGAGCACAGGGAGGGGACATGTTTCTCTGTGTGGCAGTAAAAAAGATAGCAGAACCCACTCTGTTCCCCTGTCTTACTGACAAATTTTCAGTCTCTGGCAAGATCTCTTACCCATGTTGGGCTTTATGAAGGGCACAAACAATTATGCTGTCTTGTCGAGAATGTCAATAGTGTGGCAAAAATGTTCTGTGTTTAAGAATACTCCTTTAGCAAAATAAACTGTTCTGATCACAAAATGCCTTTCAGCTGGCAATCTTATCATTTATTTTTAGGACAATGTACAAAGAATTTCTATTCCTGTGCAAAGTTTGCACTATTTTCTTCTCTATTTTTTAATTAGAGGCCATTTTTAAATCCCAAAACTATTATTTAAGAAAACAATCTATTTTTTGTGCCTATTTTGCCAAGATCTTGTTTGACATATTTATACTATGACATTTAATATCAGAAAATTTGACTCTGGAGCAAAACAACTTTGATAACCCTTTTGTATGTGATTCTGCTGCAGTTTCAGTGTGAACTGAAGAGTACTGGAGAGTTCCAGTATAGGTGCAGGTCATTCTCTTAGAAAGTTTCCAGTTTTGACCTCAAGGTCTATCATGTTCATGTATCAGTTTCTTTGAAATAACGACCAGAGTAAACATTGTTTATTGCCTTTATAGTTTTTAAATTATGCCTTAAGTTGAGACTTCTCTGGTTAAATCAGACAATCAAACTATCAGCACACAGATGGTAGAGTTATACTCTTTGCTTAGAGACTTGATTTACAATACTATTAACACAGAGACAAATTGCCCTTACAACTAGTCTCATAGACTCCAAAGTGCTTTTGATGTTTAGGCTCCATCCTATAGGCAATGAAAGCTATTAAGAATACAAGAATAGTTACAAGTCAGAGGAGTCTATTCAACCCATCTAGCCTGTTTTAAGAAGTCAATAAAAAATTACTGAAAGAAACAAAAGCCAACAACGACAAAAGTAAAAGTCATTAACTTTAATGAATTACCTTGCAAAAGCCACTTTAAAACTAAACCTTCGATTATAAACCAAACCTGAATCTTAAGTTCTGGATTTTTTATCCCTTCCAGTTACCATGGTGCTCCCCTTCTCCTTGATGATAGGATATAATGAATACATTCTGTTCTTGATATGAATTAAAATAGTGTTTCTTTAAAACACACAATGAATACAGTTCTCATGGATGCAATGTGAATGTGTGATGAATCAGTAATACTCAAAAGCTCAAAGACCAACAGTAAGCACTTTGTCAGAGCAAAGCTTCCTTTGCTGTTTTCATTGCTCTGGCAGCATAAGTGAACTTTTGTTTAGCAGACAATTAGTGTGTTGTACCCAGTAATGCAATCTGGCACCAACTTCCCTATTGTGGGTTATCACACATGTAGAGAGAGGCTATTGTTCGGAATAACAATTTATACCACAGTAGGGAGTCATGTATGAAGTATCTAGGGGCAAAGAGGAGTAAGTTTGTTAACTTCCAACTGAGAGAGTAGAATCATACAAGTCTCTGCCTGGTACTCAGCATGGCACTGCAAACAGGACTGCTCAGAGACTCAGGATTTGATGAGAGTAACACAAGTTTTTGAAGGGGAATTAAGAAACAAAATGATTATGCCCTAAACACACAATATGGAAGAGAAAGACTAGTGGTTACCAAACTTTTGTGCTGGGACCCCTTTTCGATTTTCCAAATATTTCACATGCTGCTAGTTGTTTTTTTACACTCTGTTATATGTGGAAATCTAATGTAATAATGAAGAATTAATATTCACTCAGCAAACATGTGGAAAATACTCACCATACACTTTGTGACAATCGCATTCATTACCTCAGTAAATACTGTATTTTTGTAGCATACTGTATTTATGAAGCATAGCAGCCCAGGGGTTGAGTAACTAGCCTGATGAGATGGCTGATACTTTTCCTTGGACTACAAAGATGGAATGTCAAGTAGGAATGATGACAGTTTTAGCTTTAATCTGATTTCACTTCACATTTTTCTTTTCCATGAGCGTACTGTAGTAGCTTCATGGAGCCCCAGGTCCACCAGGGGTCTGTGGACAGCAGGTTTGTGGTAGACTCAGTGCTTAACAACAACTGAGACCACCGACTCCATGAAAAGATATATATATATATAATAGTAACATCCTAGACTTGTAAAGGTTCTAAAAATGAAGAATAATTTCAAGAAGGTCTGCCGTTTTGTTGTAACACACATTTTCTCTCTTTCTCAATCTGATTTAATTTGGCAAAACAGGCTTCTTTTTCTGTACAGCATTATTAACAAGGCCCAACTTTAATATTTAGGCAGCTTAAAAATAATAACACCTGGCAGACTTTGAGCTTTTTTGCGGCACTAGTCCCTGTTACTCAAAGCAGTACTGGCCATTTCAACAAAGAACACACAGAAAATAATGAGTATACACAAATCTGTCCCTTGAACCATCTGCTGCAATAAAACAGTTCGTAGTCTTAGTACTGGACTGTATAGAACTGTGGAAATATAGAAGCACAATGTAGAGTCCCATCTAACAGATACCACAAAGAGCTCCTGACGAATTCTCTCCTGTTAATTTACAGGTCTTCAAATGGGATGGTACTTCAGGAATATCACTACTTACCATTTTAATAGTAACAAGCTTCAAATAGTGATAGCATAGCTTTCACTATGATGAAGCACCAGGTACAAAACATCAGGGGACAAAAATAAAACATTTAGTGTCACACAGAGCCTGATGTAGACACTCATGCAGAGCGTTGATATTTATAACATGGGTTTGGAAGTACAGAAAGGAAACTACACATTGCCTATATTTCTGGAAGGATGGGTATGCTCATTTTAATATGTCAAGTATAAGATATTACATGTCAGCTTGGGCTACAATTCAGCTTTTTTAGATCTATAATACGCTGAATGATTTAAAATATGAAAGGGAAGATGTACGGCAGAGGCAGGGGACTGGCCTTTACCACAGTGAGCTCTGGTTTCTGTTGCTGTGATTAATGAAGCACAGCTTTTAAAGCTGTCCACTGGGCAGACCAGGGCCTTGTTCCTAAGCAACCAGGTCTGAGAGTCCATTACTATAGCACAGCAATTCAAAGTGCAAAGAGTCTCCTTTCTTCCATTATCTCCTCCCTACCCATCTCCTCAGGACTTGGCAGGACTCAGGACTCAAAGCATCACCACGTCCCACTGCTACTACACTAACCTGTTAGATATAATGCACAACACTGTGAACCGATACTGCTTTAAAAGTGGGTTATGGCTAAACGAGCTGATTCAATGTCCTCATTTCTCCTGCTTCCCAACATACTTCCTTTTCTAATATGTTTTATTTTGTTTTAGTGAATGCAAAGTCCCTGAGCTACACAATAGCTTCTGGTTGGACGCTGTTGAGGGCTCTCCAGTCAATCTCCACTGAGTCTGTGGAGCAGCCAGTAGTCTAGGATGTGCTGTATAGTTTCCTCCATCTCAATGGAACAAATAGAACTTGCACGTATTCCCCATCTAGACGCTTGGCAAGACATTGACCATGACCAGTACCAAAGCGGCTCAGAGTGGACCCCTCCTTTGGTGGAAGGTGAAAGTGGAGTGGCTCCTGGGTTGGGCATGTGATGAGGTGCTTTTTTGTTAAATCCACTGATTCCCAGTCTTGTTGGAAAGGGGTTTTTCCAAGTTGGTGTTCTTGAAGGCAGATGTGCCTTTGGTTGATTAAATATGTCTTTGTATAGTGACAGGTGAGGAATGTTTTGGAACTTTTTTAGCATTTTGTGGGTTATTGGAAGTAGCTGGATGTGTGGAGGGGAGATGTTTGTTAGGACAGGGAGCCAGGGCAGTGGGGTGGAGTGTTGGGTCAGGATTGCACAAGTAATTGAAACACCGACGTAAGCAGAACTGAGTCGTCAATGATACCATCCTGATGTGATAGGGTCGCTTAAATAGGTGATATTGCAGTTTAAAAACAAGTTGCTCCTTTTAACATGTCATTTGTTCTTTTTTAATTGAGCACCTAGTTGAGTCCTTGTGTCCTTTCCTCCCAACAATGAATTTCCCATTCCAAACACTTACATTTCCTTCTTAATCTAGTAATGCTGGTAATAAGTTAGGTGTTTTGGTAAGGGTTCAGGAAAATATATTAAATATATGTATCTCATAATGTTTGAGGGTAAAAAAAGTGCAACTTGCTGCACCTGAACATTTCAGTGTGTATTAGTTGAGGATGGTTTTTATTGCTATGGTAGATCTCAGGGCCCATTAGAAAACAATGTTTAACAAGTGTTGTTCTATTCATAGTTCCTACAGAGAAAGAGTCCTCGTTCCCCCTCCTTCCTCAGTCCTGTCAGAGAGGTGCTAAATAATTCTTGACAGAGGACTAAGGCTCCGGTGTGGTACAGCTGTTTCTCAGTGGGGCCATCGGCCATCTGTTCCCAGTGATTCTGCCTCTGTGCTGAATCAGTTGAATGCTGGGAGACCCGGGGCAGAGCTGCCTTGCCTAGCTACAGCTGCACTCTGCTTGGTTACGCCGGCGCCTCTGCTCGGCTCCCCACGCAGGCTCCATCCTGTTTATGGTAATTAGCCATCTGCCGGGGCCCATTGCAATTGCAGAGTGGGGAAGGTGACAAGTCAAGCCAAGCCGAGGATGAGCCGGGCCTAGTGGAACAAAAGCTGCAAGTTTTATGAAGATTCCCCAGTCGCTGTTGGCAAGCATGTGTGTGACAGAGGAGTCCCAGAGCTTCAGATCGGGACACAAAGAGAAGGATCTCTGGAAGTGTGGTCCCCTCACCCATTTCCTGACAGTTACTGAAAGACATTGCACAGTAGCCCACTGTCTGTGATTGTCTGGCTTTCTGTGTGGGCAGCGGCAGATTACTAACACAACTCACAGTAGGGTGAGATCGTGTGGGTAGATTTACTGGTCTTGTGCAAAGGTTTCCGACAGATGAAGTTTAAAATGAGCTTCATATCTACAATTATAGCAACTGTAAGTCCATACACGCCAGTCTGGTGAACCCTTTATTTCCATCCATTCACCTGCCTGAGTATGAGATGGAACACACAAAGGTGTGTTGGTTTTATTCCAGAACCTGTCCCTGAGAGATGAAAGACAGCTTTTCCCTTTCAGGCACTCATTGGCACACGGCGCTATTTGTTTTCTTGATTCAAAGAGACCTGAGTGCCATTCTAGCTTAAAGGCTCTACACATATTTGCAAAGTCCTAAGCACTGTGCAAAGTGTGGAAAAAAGGGCTTTTGAATGACACCCTGGAGCCTTCAATTAACTGTCATCCCTGGGTCACTGAGCAAGAGACAGAGCAAAAACCCTTCTTTGGCAGAAAGAGATACAGGCAACCTGTGACCTTGGAGACATCAATTCAAAACAGTTTATCTGATAAAATATACTTAAAAGTATTCAAATTACTCTGCATTTTATCTACTATGACCCTTGAGGGTTTGTGTCGCCACAACCCATAAATTGTTCCCCTCCAGACATTTAACGTTGCTCATCACTAAAAGAGATATGGGAAAGAAGCAATTAATTTGAATAAAATGGCAGACAATTCTTTTGCAATGGTGGTGACATCTTAATGCTTTAAATGTTTCACTCCGCGCATACCAAAGCTTTAAATGGTTGAAACCATTGAGCACAGATAATCCTGTGGAATCTGTTGAAGGATTTGAAACGTAGCACTGGTAAGAGGACAGAGAAAGGTACTGAACTGTAGCAGTGCGAGAGACTGTCATACAGCCTGAGCTTCATACCCACCTGATCAGCAGCTGCTCTCCAAGGGGGCTGTATCACTGGGGGGGGGAATTGTCCAGATTGAGCAAAACAAAGACCAACATGCTTCAAGTTCAAATAGCAGTGCTGTTAACCTCATCTGACCCTGCACAGCAAGAGCAGTGCCGCTGTGAGCGGGATCTGATTGAGCCCAGCCCTGCAGAAGGGCGACAGAGGATGCCAACACTACAGCTCTCCAAGGTGCTGGCAGAAAGCTGGGGGACCCCAGGACCTTCTCAGAAAATAGACGCTTTGCAAAATACAACTGACACAATGTTTGTATTATACCCGAGAAAATAAGAAGCAGTGTAGAAGAGGCTCAGACAACACTGACACCTCACTGATCACTGGGATGACATCTCTAAAGGCCTGCTTAACAGGTGAATAAATATGAACACCTGCACTGACCTCTGAGCAGATTCAGAAGGAAGAATATTAGGCAAATACCCCACATCATCTCTGACATCCACATATACGCATCCACACAACCTGAATGTAAAGCGAAGATAATTTTTGCTGTAACAAGTGCTGTCATGAAAGCTGCTATATTCTGTAAAAGTATGTCATCAATGATTTTTTTTAATCAATAGGAAAATGTGAGTTCAAGATGCATTTCCCCGTAACAGTACATCTATATTAATGAAGACAATAGAATAATAACAGATTTCAAGGGCTTAGGCTGGTGAGAAACTACCTTACGACCTTACTGGGCACCTGGTTTACAATCTATGCCAGCCCACGGGAAAGTGAGTTTGTTTCTTGGTCTCACTCATTCCTAATTAGGCAATAAGATTTTTTTTTATAGAATTATGTTTCAAAGTCACCTTTTGGCACGGCACGCAGATCCCGGCGGGGTTTGCTCCGGCCCTGTTTCAGGCCGGGCAGATGCGTGCCGCGGTTGTCATGGAGGCAACATCTGCCACGGGTCAGCGGCTGCGCCGGCGGGGGGGAGAAGCAGCACGCAGGCCACTCCTGTGTCTGCCAGGGGAGGAAAGGGTCAAAGAGGTCAGGTTGGCAACACGCCCTGCACTCCTCTCCCCGGGGACTAGCCCGAAAGAGACAGTGCGGCCGTCAGCAGGGAGGAGGTGGGGTGGGGGGGTCAGCTTGAGGGGAGGGTTAGGGTGCTGACCGGGCAGTACAGCTGACGGGGAGAGCGCCTGGAAGAGAAAGCAATCTGGAGAGGCACTAGCAGTGTCTCTGTGGATGTAGCACACACGTCAAACACCTCACCTGATCTGTCACAACAGCACACTTCAGCTCGCAGATACAGTGGTGTCAATTCCAGTATCAGATACCAAATGGGATCTTAAAAGTAGGCCCTGATGGTTTAAACAGGCACAACTGCACAACCTGTGTGCACGCCCAGTGTGTGCTCCCAGAGTGCTCCTCAGAAAGGAGCACTGCTCGGTGAGTAGGGCCAGCTCACCATCACGGACACTTGGGACTCTCTGTCACCAGCACATCCCATCCCACAGCTCTGCAGAAATTCCCTTTATCTCACAGATGTGGTTTGTCAATTTCAATGTCTCCTGCAAATCTGAATTGTTGTTCCTGGGGAAGAGGGAGAAAATAACACTAAACTCCGAAGCTATTGATGTTTGTTTGCTTTGTGTGTCAGATGTTGATTACATTTGTGACCCTTTCTCCTATGCTTGTGTGCAGCAGGTCTTTTGGTGTACTCATACTACCATGCTAGTCAGCATTGCTGAATGTCTTCCCTTTTGGTCTAACAACTAACAGCCTTAAACTTGTTTTACATTAATTCCATTGATTGCAAGACAGTGATGTATTTATAAACCAAAAAAGACTGAGTTGCAAGCCAGGTATCTACTAATGAGAAGCAATCCCCCCCTAGTATCAAAGTCTGGATGGAATCAATAGATTTAATTGGAGAAATATGTTAAGATAATTCACAAGTGTTATCAACACTGACCATTGAAATAGCCAGAGAAGGTGCAATATGGAGTTGAGTAATACAGAGCAACACAATGTAGACTGAACTAGTGAAATAAAGTGTGGAGTGAGAGAAGGACTGCCTGACTGTCAATGAATTTGATCAGCTAATGTAGCAAGGATTAAAAGTCTTTGAATGTTTGCGTCATAAATAGGAAAAAAGATAGTTTCATGGTATACAGTAGATCAACCACAGCAGAAGGCTTTGACACTTTCATATGCTGACATGAAGAGCCTGGGAGGAGAGGGAAGCAGAGACCAAACTTTGATGATTAATAACATAAAGGCAAAAGGAGAGCCGGGCCTAACATTTAAGATCAGTGTCCTCCTATGAAAAACACGTGCAAATTGCACATTCTACCACACGTTCACAGGAGCTTTCCTGAATATGCACTGAGTAACAACATCAATCAGCAGAAAATAAAGAGTACATGTAGTCTAGAACTGCTGCGATTTTAAGACTGCAATTCATAAAAGGCTTCTGAGTTATGAATTTCTAGACTGTGGACGAACATTCATCCATCTTCTACTCACTTTATCCAGTACAGGGGCATGGGGATGCCGGTGCCAGCAAGCAAAAGGTGCAAGATAGGATTCACCATGGATGGGACACTTGTCCATCGCAGGGCACACACAGACACAAACACACACGCTCACACCTGGGCCAATTTACCCAGAAGCCAATAAAACGACCAGTATGTCTTTTGACTGTGAGAAGAAACCAGAACGTTTGGAAGAAACCCATGTGAACACAGGGAGAACAGGCTTCGGTGCTGTGAGACACAAATGCTCACCATTGCACTGTCATGCTCCCCTATAACTGGCATAATTAAAAATGTAGATGTTACTTGGATACGTTTATGAAATGTAAATGTATATTTCAGAGTTAATATCATATGAAGGAATCCATGAACGAATTAAATTATCATGGATTCATAAGTGACATTTTCCTTTTACACATCCAAGAAGTACTTGCTACAGTAAAGCATATTTTGTTCAAAAGGAACTGTAGTTATAACTTTCTTATACAAACAGAACTGCATAGAGCAGATTTTGAAACAACATTAAATGAAGCCCAAACACCCACTGAAGTCATGCCTCCACTGAAAATGTCTTCTCTGAAGGTTTCAATTATTGCATCTTGAGAGTTTGACCATTTCCTGAGCCCTGGCAATCCACAATCCATTTACAGGATGTTGAAGACTGAGCATGAGTCACAGTGCAGTCATGGATTTTAATAACACCACAGTTCTTTCTGTGGAGCTGAGCCAATAATTTTTGACCTAAATTCTGCAGTTTTACATAGTAACGGCTGAACAAGCTCATCAGGAGAGCAAGCTCTGTCATTGGGTTTGACCTGGACTCCTTGGAGGTAGTGGCTGAGAGGAGAATGAGGTCCAAACTAGAGGCCATCATGGACAACTTCTCCCATCCCCTCTTTGACAGGCTGGCAGGAATGAAGAGCACGTTCAGCAATAGACTGATTCATCCACGGTGCGACAGGGAGCGCTACAGGAGGTCATTCTTGCCGTCTGCCATAAGACTGTACAACGCATCCACCTTGCGTCTTGGCAGAGGCAACATCGACAGTGACCTGTTTCTGGACTAAACGCATCTACACATCTACTGCTACATCTGTTCTCTTTCTTTTTCTTTTTTCTTTTTCCCGTTTACAACCACTTTTTGTGCAATATATGCCAGGGACCTGTGCAATACATTTATATTTATATCAATAGTTACATCTATATTTATATTCATATGTGTGATATGAGTGTGATACGATTTTCTGTGTACTGTTCTGTTCTAGTTTGTTCTTGTGCGTCCGGACTGTGAGTAACTCTTGTATTGTATTGTATGTATTGTACTACTATTATTATATAATTCGTTACACTGTGGCTGTGTTGTGTGTGTTAAGCTGCTGTTGCACTGCAATTTCCCTCACGGGATCAATAAAGTATCTATCTATCTAGTACAGAACAACCGGGAGATGGATTTTTGATTGCATGGTTGACCTATTATAAGACATCGCCACCTACTGAGTGGTTACAGTACTACGTCTTTATAACTATTCTTGGAAAAGAGTTAAGTGAAAGAGTGCAAACTTTCCTTAAAAAGTATATAATTATCTAGGAATCTTACTTACCATTTTCTACGATGAATTATTGTTCAATAATCTTAGCACTGTTATCATCGTTAGTGGGTAACCAAATGAGCCTTTTAAACCAAATTCCCATTTTGAAACCTTTCTTACGTTTTATTTACATCACAATATAACCCAAAGTCTGAATTGCTTATATTCACTCCACCCAATGTGTCACCGAATAACAATTTTGGAGACGAAGTATATAATAAATTGATAATTACACGTGTATGCCATTTTATTTTTCACTCGGTTTATTTCAGACAGGAAGAATTAGAAAATATATAAATTAAGAAGCCACAGAACATACTGCAAAAAATGCATACATAATATTGCAATGCACACAACAATTACAGAAACGCCCGTAACAGTAGTTTCATTTTCCTTTTAAAATAAGTCATTGGAGTTGTGAATTCATATTAAAAGTAAAAACTGCAAGACCTTACATTTCAAACGCTACTATCAATCCCACCATTAAACAGAAGGAAGAGAAGATAAATTCAATTTTCCCCAGTTCGTTTTTCTGTTTTATAATTAAGTTTGTTTCGTCTTTACATTTTTATCATCTATACATTTTTTGACATATCATAATCAGTCAAAAATATTTCATAACAGAAAGAGGTGGGGGTAGGGAGCTCGTAGCTTTCATTTGACAAAACGCCTGCTTCTCAATCGCAGTGTCACGGGAAACATCGCCCTCTAACGCGCTAGACAATTTTTTTTTTCCGGAGCTGTGGTTTGTGGGAGAGGCCTGGATACCAGAAGTGTATAGACAGAACCAATCGTAATATCCCATTACGTAATTACAAATGTAGGAAGATGTTTAGGCATAGGAATAGAGTTAAGGTGAGTTGAACATGTTTTGTAAAATAACCCAGCAGCATATATACTGTGAAACTGCTCTCCTTACATGTACTCTTTTGCTAGCCATACAGAAACGTATTGTATTATAACTGCATTACACTTACACTCTACATGTTTGTTTTTATTGTTCAAGTTAATGGATTTACTTAAGGAGCTGCAAAAAAGACAAACAGAATGACTTTAATTGTTTTAACCCTATAACACGATTTCACAAATACTTTTTCAGCAGAAACTATAGTTACAGCGGAAGTATCGCTGCTAGTTATAGACAGGAAAGGGTCTGCACCCTAGATTGTTTATACACAAAACATACAGCTGATCCACTGACGGTCATTTAAAGCAGAAACTTCCCGTTCCTGTTCACTGTGACAAAAAAGCTGTATTGAGGAAAACAACTAAATTTAAAAGGTGAGGATTCTGTGAAAAATGTTTTTTGTGCAGCAAAAATATAAATGTCAAAAAGTACCAAACCCAGTTATGGGTTATCATTAGGTTTAGTACTACTAGTGTAACCTTATCCTTCACTCTGAATGTAATTAAAGTCCAAGAAATAAACTGTAACTCTCATCAGCAATTAGCATCCTTAAAATACATGGGTAGGGTGTGTATTTGAGATTGTCAGAAGACAGCATTCACATTATTAGTGTTTGATACTGAAAAGAAAGTGTAGATTAAATAAAGAGGTAAAATCAAGGAGTTTAATTTTACAGTTCAAAAGTAGGTTTTAAATTGACATACATCTCCTTTTAAATATATTAGGAAGTTGCACATGACAAGGGGTTTAAAGGAAAGAATGTTCAGAAATCCCTTTAGCTAGGGTCTGTCCCACCTTAGCAACTCTGGGTCTCTTGTTAGGGTCACAGGTAGGTATCAGGCTGTAGAGGGGGGTTTATGGCAGGACAAGGAAAAGGTCAGGCTGGGCTGGGTTTAGGATTACAGTACATGTCATTTCTCCAGGAAGGATTAAGGCTAGGGACAGGATAAAGCCCAAAGTGAAGCTTAAGTGTTTGTACACTTCCTGGGGGAAAAGGCAAGACTTCCTTTGCCTTGTATCCAGCGATGTCTAGCCTTGGGCTAACATCATTTTGCTTAGGTGCTAATGTGATTTGGACTCAAGGCAAAAAAGGACTTGGAATAAGCACTAATATGGCCTAGTCTAATATGGTTGGAACTTGGGGTTAATGTGATCTGGATTTGAGGGTGATGTATTTTGGACTTGGGGTCAGGGATAATGTGATTTGGATTTAGAGATAATTGGATTTGGACTCGGGACAAATATTATTTAGATTCAATGCTAATATGTTTTGGACTGTTGGCTAATGTGATTGGAACTGAGGGCTAACAAGATTGAGATTTGGGGCAAACATGATTTTGACATGGGGCTAACTGGGCTTATTTTTTTGTGAAAGTATGAAATAAGGGTGCAATTTCTTGATTGTTTACTTTCAGTGAAATGGGTTGAGACTACTTGTGGTTAGGATTCAAGTCTGGATTGGCATCAGGGCTGGGCTTAAGATCAGTAGAATTAAGTTTAGACTTTGGGGTTAAGATCTGAATTAGCATTTGAGTTTTTTTAACAGTAGGATTAGTATTCTTCTTGAGTCACAGGTGTTAAGGTTTGAATTAGAGCTTGGGATTTGAGGTTTCATGGAGACTGTCTTGGGTAGTGATTGAGCATATGTATAAAATTTTATGAAATTAACAACCATCAATTACAGATAACCTCCACTGAGTTTCAGGTGTTGAACAAGTGAATGAACCAGCAGTTTTGAACAGACACAGACGTATCACCTAGTTTCCTTCTCAGCTTCTGTCTCTCCAGATAGAGTTTTACAACATCTAATTGGAATTGGCTGCCTTTATTTGGATGTACTAATCAGAAAAACAATTACAGATCAGATGTAATTTAACTGACTTTCTGCAGTGAAGAATTGCGTATCATGGACCACAATTTAGACAATATTTTAATAAGGCCTTTAATAGGTGTTTGATTAATTATCAGTTTATTATTTACAAATGTTCTGTATAATGTTAATGCAGCATACTGTACATCGATACACTGCAGTGCTGAGGTTAGACAAGGATGGATGGATGTGTTATTAATAGAATATCTATTAACCCTCTATTTATCCAACTTAATCTAAGGAGTTACTGTAACAGGAAGTGTTAGGAGAGATATCAATATTTCCTTAACCCATCCCAGAAGTATTACTAGGCTGCCAATGTTCCAAGTCTTGGTACAAGTCTCAGGCTCATAAAGTCTAACCATGTACAGTGATCAGATGCTGAGCTGTTATTGCGGAATATACGTCTATTGCAAGACATGCTGGCATATTGAATTTGAATCTATATTTAATTTTTTAACTTATTGGAGAAGATTAAGGTTGAATTTACTTAAAGTACTTTTCTGCTACAGAGTACAGTTCTGTGGCTTCTGAAATCTAACAACATGGATATGGATATTAATGACTAAATATTGATACAATTAATATGTGCCAAACTCATCTAATAAAGTGACAAAAGTAAAATCTGTAGAGAAAAGTTTTCCATTCTTCAGAGTGTTAGTCAGAGTACTAACTCTGAGGTCACTGCAGCCAGTGGCACAAGAATAAAGAGGCATTGGATGACAATTCCTTCATGGAAAATTCATGGAATGCTGGTACTCACAATTGTGTCTTTCATCAGCACAATCATGTAAAGAAAAGATTCGCTGGTAGGCAGCAGTAAGTGTACACTAGAATGCTACTCTGTACTCTAATGCCAATTGCAAGGAATGAGTACATAGCTGGTGCTGTTCCCTGGTTTCCCAGCAGGTGGTACTATTTTGCAATGACAATGCTGCTAGTTGATCGTGAGTTGGAAAGACAGTTATTGTAACTGAAACGCAATATCTGTCTGTAGTATTTAAAAAAATGCACAGTAAATGTAATTAGAAGATTTAATTCTTTTTGTGCCAAACAGTATACTACAAATATTTACACTAATATTGCAATTACTAGCTTTAGTAGTAGTATTTTAGAGGCTTGCAAGTTTAAAATTGTGCAAGAAAGCCACACAGCATATGCACATTACTTTGGAAAATAGAATAGTTTATTTCATTGATTGTCGGACCGCGCTTATTTGTCACTTAAGCAGGGTATTGTTTCAGTCTCTTATTAGAAAGTAAAGTGGCTGAAGTTGATGAATATGGGCAGCTGAGCTGTACTGTGACAGGATAGCAGTGAAGGTGGAGGGTGTGTTGAGAGAGGAGAGACCAGCAAGGTCTTGGTGGTGATGGGGGGTAGAGGCAGTACAAACTTTTGATTAGCAGGGCACAGATCTTTTTTTTAATTGCTGGAGTAGGAGGGCTGTGCCCAGTTAACCCACGACAACAGCAAAGCCACAGTCAGCTCCTGATGACATGGGCTGACTTGTTGCGAAGGAAACGTGTGTGAGAAACAGAGTGGTGGCTTTGTGCCAGCCCAGAACCACGGAAACGCACACTCTGCGGGGGCAGACAACCGAGAAGCAGCTCTCCTTCACAGGTGCAGTTTGCCAGTTCTTCCAATAATAAATTCCCCAGACGTGTCTGAATGTATGCAGCTACAGCAGCCTGTACGCACAATTGAGAGCCAAAGCTGGGGTTATGCTTCGGGATAGAGGTTAGGGTTGAGTAGCAGTAGTACAGAGGGGGGCTTCTGGAAAGTTAGCAAGCCATCATAAACAGCTTCTTAACCAAATTCCTTTTATTGTCTGGAAAATTCACAGCATATTCTTTCACTGGAAAGGCTAATCAGTATTTATTTACCTTTCAAAAGGGAGACGTTAATCTAAACTGTATGAAAACCATTCTTCATCTTTCAGACAGGAATTGACTTTATTATACTGTAGAAAAAGAAATGAGTGCCTGAGAGATTATGCACATAAAAGCTCTAATAATCTGATAATCTAGATATCATCCCTAATGAGAATCCCCAAGTGGCAGTGTGCATTTGGGCAAGCACTGTCTGGGTTTTTGAAAAAGAGAGCTGCAGCATTTTGAGCTGCACGGTTGAGTCTATCTGTGCTGCATACACTTGGGTTAACCTGTCAATAGGCAAAGCGAAAGAGTCAGGCTTGTTATCATTTGGCAGATCCAAAATGTGGACAATATAAACAGAGACGTAATAGGTGGTTCCCAAAATATGGAATGATAAAAGTAAGCATTCGAGAGGTCCTCCTTCACCAGAACGTTTATTTAGAGGATAGCAACCTGAGCAGACTTTTTTTTTCTAAAAAGTCTCTGCAGTCATTTACTGAAGGCACACCTCTGTCTCTTCTACCATGAAGCAAAACTCCATGGTTACTTGAGTTGCTGGTTTAACAAAGGACACACCCAAAATGTGATGCAATCAGTGTTTTGCTTTATTATACTTTGGGAAAGATATTGAGTATTCTACCTGGATCCCACACCTTCATCAGCTTCTTTTGGTGCCAAGATACAATTTAACAAGCCTGTGAATCCTGTTATTTGCTTTAAATTTGACCAAAAAAAACCCAAAACCAAAATATACAAGATCAGACTCACTGATAAATCATTCATTCTAGCATTGTCCCAGAGGTTTTAATTGTGACTCTTTAGTAGTGGGATATAGTAAGCCGTTCTACATCTAGGACCCAAAACAAGATAAAAAAACTTATTTCTCTCACATACTGAAGTTGGAGAAGTTAATTTGTGTCTCTTAATTATCAATGTTTATACTGTACATACATGCTTTAATATTAGTGTGTGTCCTGCAAAGGAATAGTGTTTGGTTTGGGACATATATATTCTTTAATCATTCTATGCTTCTGGGATAGTTTCCCAGATAAGTAGCTTCCTGATAATGGATAGATGTTTGGATTTCGTTATTTTTGGATCGCATGGTAACACATACCTTTCCAGAAATGGGAAGGGCTCAAATGATAGTATGGACCTTCCTGAAGTCAGCCCTGTCAATAAATGAACAGTCAAATCCATTGATCCACATATTTCATACAGGTGTGAATCAGGTATGAATTTACAGTGAGCATTATCAATGTAAAAAAAAGTTAAAACAATATGTGATGGAGAAATTTCACCAAAAGCTCTTACGTACTGTATGTTTTTAAATCATGTAAACAACTGGAGATTTGTAAACCTGTACAAAGTCACTGAATATATCCACCGTGTCTATGTACCAACTACATGCTAAAGCTATTACAAATAGTCTGGGAAAAGCAGCTGTAGTTAAAAAACATAATAGAAACACAGGCAAATTGCCATTGGACTGTTAAGATAAGTGCAGTTAATGTTCAGCCAGATATTAACAACTGGGACAGTTGGTTGGTTGGATTAATAAGAACCTGGTGGTGTTTTAGTACATGCAAGTAATTTCAAACCTGTGAGTCTTTAAACAAATGCCCCTGGCACAGAAACCATTATAAAAACTAACAGAATAATTAAACTGAGAAAAATTAAATGAAATTCTAACTCAGCCCCATAAGTGTAGAAAGCCATTTTGCAGAAGGGTTTGGGGTGGAAAGAGGCAAAAATGGCTCAGGATCTTCTTATCAACTAAATCATAATCTTGTAGTTTTAGGGTTGGGCTTAGAGATCACCTTTCAGGGGAGAAGAAATGTTTTCTTGCATCAGGCTTTCTATGTTTACAATGAGAAAACACAAATCTCTCCTCATGTTTACTCCAGCATTTGTGTGAACATGTTGCTATTAAGTGGTACTTAGTACCCATTACACTTTGTATCATTCCAGGGACTGTGTTAGTGCTACACTTCACAGTACAGTATGTACAGTACAGAGTATTTTAAGAAACAAGTTAAGGTTTATTCCATGCTGAAAAAAGAAGAAAGGTAACAGCGTTTCAGATGTTCAGGTATCGATGCTCTTCAATGTACACCCGAAGAAGGCTCCACAGCCGAAATGTTGTTTCCTTTCTTTTCAGTAGGGAATAAACCTTTACTTGTTTCTTTGCAGCCTACGCATGCTGATGCATCTACCTACTTGAACTATATTTATTTTAATTTGAGTGACCACACTTCTTCAATTCATTGTCCTTCATTACATTGTATTGTTTTTAATGATTTTCTACAGTCTTTATCAAGGCGTAAAAGGTCAAGTGACATGGTGTTTACTCCTTGCCTCCTGGGCTTTATTTCTGCTTGGGCACCTGTCTCGGTAGAATTTGCATGTTCACGTGGGATTTCGCTGGGTGCTTTAGTTTTCTCCCACCTCACAAAGATTACAGGTTATATCCGAGTTTTCAAATTGTCCCTTTAAAGGACAATGTTACAGAGGAGTTTCAAAGTGATTTCAAATAGCCCCATTTCATTTGTGATCTTTCTGATGTGTTTGGCCCAGGTGAGTGAGTCATCTTATAGGATCAAATAATTTTTTCAAGTTTCTTGTATAGAATATTGTTTTGGAGATGGAGATTCTAAGTAAATAAAATGAACAAAACCAACAACACAAAATAAGCTATTATAAATACTGGTGCCTTTATTTCCTCCGTGACTAAACCTTTGTTCCTATTATTTAACGACCCCCCTCCCCCCATACTATGAAATGGCTGTATTGTTCCCTAAAGACTAATTATTATGTAGAGGCATACCAGTAAAATAAATATTGCATGCGTACAGAACTCATTAAGACTTTCTCATACGTCATACTAATTATCCGTGGTTTTGGTCAGCATGCAAATATTTTTTTTTTGAATATACATAAGGAAAGCATATATCCCATTATCTTATTTAAAAAAAACAACAATTCCTTAAATCTACACAGACGAGACATAATCTAAAATGATGAAAATCTGGAATGCAACGAATGCTGAGTCTCTGCACCTTTAAATGCAACAACGGTTTGTGCATTAATAACATGCAAGTATGTCATGGCTGTAACTAATGATGACTCTTTCCACGCATTTGATTTAGAAATCAGTTTCCTGTCAGCTGAAAGTGATAACAAGACTATATTGCCTAGCTGGCCCAGCTAAGGCGATGGTGTATTTCACCGAACTGCGCTTTAACGATTTTGTGGTACCTTTTTATTTCCACTCTCCGGCATCCAAGTCAGAACCCTACTAAGTATTTTAAAAGAGGCATTCCTATTTGCAGTGGCTTCTAAAAACTATGAACCGTTGCCTGCGATTGGAGGAGAGTCTTCCCGTGTGATATTTTTTTGTGAGTGTGTCTCTCTGTGAGTAAATGGCTCCTCCTGCCAGAGTGAGACGGAGCTGAGACAGAGGAGTACAGGGGGAGCATTAAGAAAAACATAAATAACATCCAAAAAATAACGATTCCGAGACGGGATAAGCATTTTTTTTACATTAGGGGGTAAACGGAATTTTAATATTGGGTTGAAAGTTAAGAAAATTTAGGCAAATTATAGGGAAGGGTTCGAATTTTTTAAAAAATAATAAACTCCCCAAATGAACTCCGTCAGAGCAACCAACAGAAGACCCAGGCGAGTGTCGAGGCCGCGCCCGGTGCAGCCGGAAAGGAACAACGGAGAAAGAGGTAAGAATTAGTCTTTATATATTACCGATGAAAGGTTGTGTTTTTGAAAGATATTACTGTAGTGTTACGTATAATGCAAAACGATTTCGCCTTGTGCCCTGTTTACAGCTGGTGGGCTGTGGGCCGTACTGTTTGGTAGACTCACATTAGGAAAACGCGAGGCTTCGCTTTAGTGGCCGATAGGATAGGCCGCGCTTTGTTTGGCTTGGCTTGCTCCTAATCCCTGCTGATGTGAGTAGTGTTTGGGGATCGTCGTTTCCAGTGTAACTATGATAACATTTATTTTAAACAATGAAAGAATTTCTCCCCCCAAAATTATTATTAACACATCGTGTTTTACTAAATACAGTTACTTGCGTTGTGTTTTTCGTCTTAGTGTTCTTCCCTGTTTGAGGGGGTGTAGTGTTTAATGTTAACTTACTTGGCAACCCCCTTAGCAATCATTTGTCTTTTAAATGGTATCCCTGATAGCAAGCAGTACTATGGTGTATGTTTACGGTGGGTTTACTGCGTAGTTGAGGCTGTACTTAGCTACAGGAGCTTACTAAACACTAGAATCGACCTAGTGACGGGTGGAAATGCTAATAATCTAAACATGTAATTGATTTGTGTTTGGTTTATTTTTGTGCATAACCGCAGTATATCATGCCTTTCGTGGGGTCTTTCGTATATTCAGGCCTTGGGTTGGGTGCCGATTGGCATCTGTGATGATCAATCACGCACCATTGTCTTCAGAAGTAGGCATTTTAAAATAACGCGTAGACAAAAGTCTGTTTTTTTAGGTAAACACATTTTCGGTTTCGAAGTGACGTACAGTGAGAGGCCCAGTGTCTTACATTACGCAGGAAAAAAAGGTTTTTTACTATATTGGTAAATGTTGATCAAGCTATTCCTGAATATTGGGTCATGTCTTGCAACTCAAACAGGAGGTGTCAATAAGGGATTTTCATTTGTGCAGTTTGACTTTTAGTGAATTTCCATGTTTTTCAGCCTTTTAGTTTCTTGAGAGGTTGTTAGAGTCTGATCATATAGACTCTATTATATTATTTCTCCTCCTTTCAGTCATGTCACATAGCTTATACAAAGTTTATATAGAAATTTCCAATTTAGGTCAACTTTTACAAATGCTTTAGGAACATAATCCAAACTCCTCGTGTGCAATCCAGTAGTCTTTTACAGACATGGAAAAAAGTATATATTTTTCACTTAAAATGATTTGTAATTGCCAATATCTGCAAATGGTATGTTAGTTTAGCTATTTTTTATGCTGTACTAAAGCAGGCACATGTTGATTTCTTGAAAACAATTTTTTGTTCTTGTGTGTATTTCTCCATAGCTAGAGAGAGATCAATGTACCGGGGGTGAGAAATAAAAACATCTTTTGACATTTCCTGTAGTCCAGTGTCATGTTTCGCCAAAATGTAAACTATAGTATTAAAACTGTTACTATGATACAAACGGGCACTGAAATCTGTATTGTGACAATTGCTGAATTTGAGTCTTGTCAGGCTTTAAAATGCTTTACCAAACAATTTACAGTTTAGAAAAAAATAAAATGGTGAACATCTTTTGTGGTGGCTGGCATGGTGGCTGTAAAAGTTGGTTAGCATAGCTGTCTCGCAGCACTGTGGCCCAGTGTTCAATTCCAGACCTAGGCTGCTATCTGTGTGGAGTTTATATGTTCTCTCCGTGTTCATGTGGGTTTCCTCTGGGTGTTCTGGTTTCCTCCCATAGTCCATAAACCTAAAGATGGGTTAATTGGCTTCTAGAAAAATTCTGGTGTGAGTGTGTGCCCTACAATGGGCTAGCATCCTGTCCAAGATCTATCCTGTTTTGCGCCCCCTGCTTGCTGGGTTAGGTCCCCCCGCAGCCTTGAACTGGCTGAAGAGATTAGAAAATGGATGGGTGTCTTTTGTGCACAGATGGCGCAGAGGTTAGCATTGCTGCATCATAGCACTGGAGCCCTGGGTTCAGTTTACGGGGTACTATCTGCATGGCGTTTTATATTCTCCCTGTATTCATGTGGGTTTCTGCCAGGTGCTCTGGTTTCCTACCATGGTCCAGAGACATACTTGTGTCATGTCCAGGGTATATCTTGTCTTGTGTCCATTGTTTGCCAGATAGGCTATAACTCCTTTGCACATCAAAGTACGGAGGAGCATTACCATCTTGTAGCCTGATCTCATCCTATCTTGCTGGACATTGTCAAATTTGGGATGGAAGACCAGGTTGCTACTGTAAGTGGTATTGATAGACCAGTAGGTGGCACTTTTCCTTCTGTACAATGATTTCAAAGCCATTGACCCTATTATGGTAACTGGACAGTGTAATGTAAGAGGTGCTGACCTTTGTATGGAGCGTTAAACTGAAGTCCTGACTACGTGGCCTTTAAGTATCGCATGTTGCTGTTTGTGAGAGAAGTTTCATTCTGCTTTTGGCTTGCACAATCGGCCCTCTCTGAATTGCCCCCTCAACTCAATTGAAGTCATTTTCACTTCTCTGCCTCATCTGCTATGTAGTGAGCCTTCTGGTGCATAATGGCTGCTGCGTGTCACTCAGCTGGATGCTACAGTTTAGTGGTGGATGAAGTGGTTCCCCTGAAATATGTGGAACATTGGGGTTTTGGGGGATGAAAAGCACTGTAGAGATGTAAGAAATTAATGTTTAACACTTTCCAATGTCTGTGACTATCAGTTTCCATTGTAGTGAGTGATGGTCATTCAAAAATATGGGGGGGGGGGAAATAGGGATGTAAGCATTGTTGGCACTACTTCTGATAAGAAATAACCAAAGATGGCCCATCAAAGCACAGCAGACAGTTAATGTTTTGATTGAGACAACTATGCGTAGATGGTGTGTGGCAATCTGTCTTGGCATGGTAGGCCTTTGTCAAGTTTCCAGCAAAAGCCAATCAAGGTGTCATGCCCCACACCCCATGCAAAAGAGCGTGTGATTTAAGCTGCAGGAATGCATAGGTGGTTTTCCTTTGTGGGAGTGGCATTTGTGCTTCTTATATCCATTTTACTGTCTGACCTAGTGCTGGTAATTGCCGGTAAAGGACTCATGAAAGCACAGCAATGCTATTCGTTGCAACTGATTAAGAATGTTAGGCTAAAGAATAATTATCTGATTTGTATCAAATATCAAATTATTGAATCTGTTGGTTAAAATGCATCAAAACATCAAGGAAGAAATAGGAATATCTTGTCTAATTGTTACTTTTTAGTTAGTTCCTAGTCCTGTGTTTTTTATTCATTTACATGGCCAAATACAGATCTCTTTCTCTGTTTTCATGATTTGTTTAATTGCTAACATTGCTTTTCTTGCAGCTTGGAATACCTGATGAAGCTGCAAGCAGTGGGAGGCTTTTCTTCACCTGTTTATATGTAGTACATAGTATTGCTGTTGTACCATGGCTGTTGATATTCTTGTCAGGTCAGATCATTATCTTAATGCATTTTATGTGAACAGGACATTTTAATTAATATCAGATTTGTTGGAACGTGGATGAGAGTCTAGACTATATAGTTCTTATGTGTGTAAACATCAATATATTTTTAATATTACTAATTTGTCTGTTTCTTTGACATCTTATTGTTGTACTACTGTCTACAGAGTGGTGGTATGGCCTAACAGTTGACGCAACTACTGAAATGCCATTTTAGTGATCTTGTGACTTTTTCACAAAATGTCTTCAGAACATCTTAATTGTTTGTGCCCCACTCATTGTTTTATATAAGCTTCTATGAGAGAAATCCAATAATAGACCTGTATGGTGATATTTAAGTATGAGCTTTAATTCTGCATAACAGTAGAACAGGGGTTACCTGATTGGCTGTCAGTAAGTATTTACTTCACAAGATGCTGTTGCTTGCTTGTGCTCTCTGTGTGATGTTACCACAGCATATAAAATGAGCTACTGGACATCTGAAAGCAGAGTCAGAGTTGGAGCTTGGAAAAGTTCATTGTTAAGGAAGACTTGTAGGATGTGATTTACTTACTGAGTCTGAAGAATGGTGGTCCTGAACAGGCACCTTTGATTCTCCCATAAACAGTTTTCAGTGGCTGTCAAGACTTAACATAGAGGGTTCTAGTGTGAAACGTGATTGGAGTGCATAAGACTGGTTGTGGTGGAGAATAACACATCTGCTGGTAGATCCAAAGCACAGCCAGGCAGTTTGTGCTCTAAATACTGTACTATTATACACAAGCAGACGTAAATGGAACAATTCTCTGAATCTTTCAGCATTTCAACAGAAATATCTACAGTTTATTTCCTTGTCATAATATTTCCCCTAAAGAAATTAGACTGGTGTCTGTATAGTTTCCTCTATCAGGATGACTGGGTCATTGGTAGGCCTTACCAGGGGAGATGATTCAACCTGAGTTTTTTATTCTAGTAAGCATATTTGTTAAGCACTACTGTGAAAATGTGCTGTGCAGTTGATGTTTTTGGTTTATTTTTGTTCATAACAGCGACGTATCATGATTTTCATGGGCTCTTATCAATAACCAGGTCTTGCTTTGGGTGTTGATGGGCATCTGTAATGATTAATCTGGCACAACTGTTTACATCTCTAGGCATTTATCTTCCTAGACAAGAAGTCTTTATTTTTATACCTGTTTTCAGAGTGACATTTAATGGTAGTCAAAACAGCTTATTAGTTTGTAAAAATGTTGAGCTATTTTGAAATATGGAATGAATTTGACATCCTCAGTCTAAGTCAAAACGAGACTTTATTTGGGTTATTTGACATGGGGTAGATTCATTAGGATCTCAAGAAGTGTCAGTTTTGTTTTTTAGATATGTGGTCTGCAATTGCATTGCTATGATCTGATATAGGCTATTGCAGCATGTTAATGAACATCTCTCTCTATTGGTTTCAGTCAAGTTATAACGGACCACAAATTTCCTGAAATGAGAAACATGATTACAAAACAATGAAAATGTCACACACAGATTATGCTGCATAACTTCCATTAATATGAATTAGTTGTTCTGAGTGAATATTTAAATTGAATACAAATGTAATTGATTTCAATTTGTGTACATTTTATTGTTCTGTTTAGTGATACAGAAAAGAACTCCCCAGATGTGGTTTGGTTGTCTTATTTTATTGATGGGTCTAAGAGTGTTAAACCAGTCACCATTACATAATGACAGTTTACATTGTTCTGTTTATTAAATTTACTTGCTTAATTTTGTACAATGCAAAAATAACTTACACTATATAATGTGTGTGCGCCTGGGGCTGATTAACCAAAGATCTAAGCTCTTTTAAAACAATTATATAAAGTAATATTTGTCACTACTTGATATGTAATCATGCTACACATAACCTAATTAGCAATTTTCTGGTGAGTGTTCCTTTGAGTTCCTTTGTTATGGCTGATGTACTCATGTTCAGATAACTGTAGTTCAAGGGTTGCTTTTGAATATTTGGGAAGCAATTATAAAACCTAAGGGTCTAATGACTTTCTGTAATTGAAATGTTCCCTTTTATTACAGGTGAAGGCATGTATTTGATTGCTTCCTTACCATGTGATCTCCAGAGATCACCAATACTGAAGTTGAAATGTTTAATACCATTTTCTTCAAGAAGTTCTTTTAAAAAATGTTTTCGTGGTAATGGTGGCTCCCTTTAGATTATCCATTTAAATGTTACGTTAATGTAACTGATGAAAAACGCATTAAACATCCTCTCAGAGGGCACCAAGTAAGTTTAATTTCTAAACAAATGAGTTTTATATAGAGCCAAAAATATACAATGAATATATTTAAAGAATATGCAGAACTTTAGGAGATGAACACAGTGAATTTTTTGTCAGCAGTATTAAATGAAACTTGAAGGGATGCATGCTAGGGGTTTATTTCATAGTAAAAAAGCAAATACTACAAAACAGATTTTATCATCAACAGTGATGGTAGTATCATTTCTAGCATGCAAATGTAAGGATGTTTGGTTTTAATTTTACAATAATTAAAAAAAACATTATGGCAATTGTTTGTAGTCTGCCTGTAATCTCGACATTTGCTGGAGAATTGCTTTCTAAAGAAATTGTGTAGTATGTATCTAATGAACAGACTTTTTGAATATGGGTAAAATGAACATGAATGTAATTACAATATTTTTCAAATAAATTTTTGTGATAGAAATAGCATGTAGCATGAGTGTGTACATATAGTTAATTACATGGAAGTTTTAAAAGGAAATATGACATTAATGGCAATACTGGGGTCCCAGTAAGAACTTCTGTATTAAAATCATGTGGACTCATGTAATTGGATTATCCTTGCTCTAATGGGAATCTTTTTAAAATACTTGAAGATTATGCTCATGATGAAAATGTCCTGTATAACATGAAGGCTAATCCTTGCAGACTGTATGGTTGTTTTATCAGTCCCATTGGATTTATAAATCTGTTTTTAGCAAAGGAAACACTTTCTCTATTCCTCCATTGTATCCGAAGACATGCTGAGTTTTTCCACATGGATTTTATGGTTTATAAAACGGGCTATTATACATTGAACAAGTGGTCTGATTTACAAGATAAACTACTTTGTTGTTTTAATCTCAATGTGTGGCCTTTAACATACAACACATTAAAACATGTTTCATAAATATTTGTATTCTGAGATGCTTCTAACCTAATTAATCACTTTGGTTCAAAGATTTAAAAGTAATTGAGAAGGTAAATGTGCTTGTTGACATTCAACTTCAGGACCAAATTAACAAAGGTTTTGGTAGAGATTTGTTGCCATAGAGTGTTAGTCATTTAGCAAAGCACTGTTTTGTTGCTATGCTATTTTTGGAGGAGTACAGGTCTGTCCTGCTGATATGCTAAAGCATTAAAAAATCCAAAGTCAAATTAAACTGAAGAGTCTTCTTTTTGTGTACTCACTGCTCTGTATGGCACATGCATTAAGACAAATGCAAATTAAAACACCCTCACCCCTCTCTGATTACACAAGATGACACCCATTACAATAATCCTTTGAACCAGAGCTGGTTGTCAGCCCACTAGCTTCTACTGAGAACTGTGCCAAAAATAAATGAAATGGCTCACTAACTTGACTGAGGTTTGACCCTACTTTGATCCACTTCTTTAGGTTTAGGTTTAAATTCACTTCTCTTAGTGTAGTTTACTAGTTGTTGCCATCTACATGATTGTGCATATTTTAAATAGGCTGACCCTTTACCTTGCGGACTTGTTTTGAAACCATGGAATGCGGTGGTCTTTACACTCTTTGCTGGCCTCTGCTTTGTGATTGTGTTTGAAGTAGCCAGCCATTGTATTATCATTTTTACAAGTACTGTAATTAATGAATGAAATGCTTCTGGAAAAAACGAATTTTGTAATCTGTAAAAATAGAATATGTAATACACTGTTTACAATAATTTTTCCTCCGTCTTAATTTTGTATAAAACTTTACTCTTGGTACTCTCGGCTGCAAAGAACTCATCTGTGTACTGTGTTCAATTGATCAGGGCCATTATTTAGACTTGTCTGCCCTCTTGACTTTTTTTGAAATTTAGATTCATAGCAGATTTTAATAAAGTTCAGCAGTGCCACACTTATGTCATAGCTGTTCAGTTAATAAAATGTGTAATTTGTCTGGTTTACCTAAATAGGTGATATTTTTCTTCTTGTGAGTTTGTGGTCTAATATAAACAGGGGCATTCATGTTTATGTATGTATGTTCATGTATTTAAAAAGTTTCATAATTGTCTTGTAGGGAAGTTGTGTGTGGGTGTTTTGCTGATGAGGTAGGAAAAGTAGTGTGGAATCCAGGAAACAGTAATTACTGTGTGATAGGACAAGGTGAGGTTTCATCAGACCACAAGGTGAAGCTGTTACAGGATTGTGTTCTAAAGGTGAAGTAAGGTAATAGCCTACATTTTTGATCACACAGTCAGGGAATGCTGTATCTATAGATTGTAGAGACCTTAGCAGATCATTCTGTGTTCATGTAAGGATGGATACAAAATTTCATGTAATGGTAAAAGTTAAGAATAGATGTGAAAGATGTCTCTCTCCATTTCATCCTAATCTTCTAGTGTTTGCAGTTTTTACAGAAACTTAAACTTTTAAAACTGGATTTATATTGTCAGAAAAGACTTTTTAATTTCACTACTGGCAGTTTCCTTCTGAGATGCAGTAGATTCTGTAAATTTCTCAGGGTGCTTCTGACATGATTTTGAGTTTTGCTGAAGTTATTGTGGCTCAGGTTTAACCGGATTTATGTGCAATATACATTATAGAGAAAAAAATATGTAGTCTGAATTTTAGTGCAGTCCATTCTGTGAATATAAAAACTCCATGATCATAAATGTATTCTTTCTTAGTTTTATGTTTGAAGACTGGGAGTCATGACATTTTCCAACAGAAGATAATGGAAGCGAATGATTCTGCAAGGGTTTGTGTACTGTATATATATATATTCACTAATTTTCTGGCATTTCTTTGGAACATGGAGAACACTTTCCCAAAGGAAACATGTAATGCAGCTGTGAAAATGTTTCTTGGTTCATTAAGACAGTGCAACATGCCTTCTTTGTGGAAAGGGAGACATGCAGCTTGCTGCTGCTTGACTTCGAAACCCAGCCCTTTATGACTTAGCAAAGACTCTGCAAGAATTCAACCCCGCTTAGATGCTTTCCCAAACTTAGATTTTAGAAGTAGTAGCTCTTTTGCTTTGTATTTGCTTCATTTTTTCAGTTCTTAATGTATATAGCATCTGAAAAGTAATAAATATAATTGCACTTCATTTCTTTGTCTGACAGTTAAATGTTCCTAGCCACCCGTGAATAGAAGACAGGCTCGTTACCATTTGCCTGACTGTGGTGATTTGCATCTTGCGAGGCAACTGGCTCTGGAGTTACTGTTTGCTGCCCCAGGGTGGTGGTTCTGTCACATGTGGCCCTTACCCACAGCCTGCAGTTTTTTGCTTCCATGTGGATGAGGATGGCTGTTGTCATGTGCTGATTTTTCTCACTCTTTGCAAACAAAAAGGCACTTTTTAATCAAAGTTTCTGAACGACGCCACTTTGTCACCTGGGTTAGAATAATTGGCCATGTTGTCTGGATGCCATTGGGGAGCACCGTCTCCTGTGTTGGTGATCCTTCCGTGGACCAAGGGGAGAGGCTGTTTCAGGTTGATTGGTTTTTGCTGTACTGCAGTGACCACTGTTGTAGGTCAGAGCCTGGCTGAACGGAGCCCCTTCCTGGTCATGTTCACTTGGCGAAAGGAAGATTCATGCAGGAAATAAAATCGGGAATGAACATTCATCTTTTATCATGACTGTCGCAAGTTAATATGCTATTAAAGACTGGTATACCTGCTTAAGTAATTTGTATACTTAATTACAGAATTGTGTTGAATGTGGCTTTGTAAGCAGTTATCCATTTGATTTTTTTTTTGATTATCCATTTGATTTTTTTTCCCATTTCAAACATTGGGGAATCAATGTGCGTTGCCGAAATCATGATTTTCTTTATTTGCTGGTTTGTTCTTTTGTTGTATGTAATTATACGCTGCAGATTAATAAGTGTGCTGTCAGCTGGATGTGTGTTCTGCCCTGAGAGTGTGTGGTAGGGAGCAGCAGGGCTGTAGCCCAGTGTGCATTCCTGAAAAACTGGGTCAGGCATCTAATGAAAACAGGTTTGTTTTAAACAAGTGCGTCTTTAATGTTTGGTCAACTTGTTTTCCAAACTGACAGCCTAAGAGCGATGTTGAAGGTGGGAATCATTTTGGTGAAGATCAAATTTTATAAGACATGGTCTTGTGAAATATGGCTGCAATGTTAAATTGTCTTCTTTTGCTAATAGTTCATAGTACTAGGTAACCTAGCAAAATTTCAAATAAAAGAACAAAAGACAATCTGAAATACTTTTTTTGGAGTATTATAGACTTAATCTTAGGAACAAATCTTGTAACTCATCTTTTGTTTGTAATGGCTTTTGGACATGAAAAATTACATTTTTGATTTTCTTATATGGCCTTTCTGTATGTAGCCTGTAGGCTAATTATACACGAGTTTCTCCAGAAAATAAAATTGCAGCCCGGTGATGCAAGTACAGTATGACTTGCAGGCCAGTGTGATTCATCCAGATTCTTAAATTGTACAGTCTTTTAAATTCAGATTTTGCTTGATGAAAAGAAAAGGGCACAGTGGTAAAATGGCATGGAATTTCCTTCCTCTCCCTGCCTGTGCAGTGCACTGCAGTGAATATTAGGGGGTCACAGGGATCACTGTTGGTCACTTGTACTGGACCAAAGGTGTAGTCATCATTTTGAGGGAGTATTTAACCCTTCTGTTTTGAGAACAGAAACATTCCATTGCAAGAAGCCAGCAGTAAGACTTTTGTGTTTCTAATTGTTTAGTGTTTTCAAATAATGCAACCAGACATTTTGGAGAGTGTGGTTAGTGTAGTAAGTGGTTCACATCCACAATTCTGGGCCTAATTAGGTGGACAGTTTGCCCATGTAGTACAACAAATTGTCAACATGCACTGTTCTAGATGCAAAGTTTTTTTTTTAAATAAATTAAATGCTTCAAGACCATTTTCTGTAGCAGTGAGTGCTTCTATAGTAATTTTAAGAACTCTTTCTGGGCAGTGTGGTGGCTCTGTGGCTGGCTGGTTGCCGGTTTGTATCCCGTGGCCGGCAGAGGAACCCTACTCTGTTGGGGCCCCTGAGCAAGGCCCTAAACCCCAACCGCTCCAGGGACGTCGTATAAATTGCTGACCCCAGGGTTCTCTTCCTGTCTGTGTGTCTCATGGAGAGCAAACTGGGTTATGGAAAAATACAAATTCCTAATACAAGGAATTGTATATGGCCAATAAAGTGATCTTATATATAAGGTCACTTTCTTTTTTTTGAGTTTTGGCATTGCACCTTTGAACAAGGCACTTTTAATTTGATCAGAGTGAAAGGTAAACATTGCAGAGGGAGAAATTACTGAAATCCCATTTGTAAGCCGACACTAATGGTAGACTAGCCCTGTACTATTTGCTATGGCTGTACATACTTTTCGTTAGATTGGAGAGCGAGAATGTGGTGACTGACATTACTAATTAAGGTGTATCAACGCGTTTCCAATTCTGTACCTGGGGTGTAGAGGAAATTTAGAATGCTCCCCTGTTGCTTATAGGTGCATATCTTTAATGCAAATGAGCAAAACTGCTTAAGAGTTGGAATTTAAAAATTAAAGGGCTTTTTATTGCTTGTGCACGCACGTGGATTTACTTGTGAAAGTTATTTCAAACTGTAGCTCTTGCTGCTATTGTAGTTGTGAAATCCTTACTTTTGGAAACCTAAGAGACAAAGTTCCTCTAGCCATTTCTCATTAATATATGACTCACAGAATCTCTTGAGTCTTGGTTACCCTAGTGATTTATTATCCTGTTTCATTAAGTTTCTCAACTTTGGTATGTCAGGTGTCTGAATCTTGGAGTTTCTTTGTTGTAAAAAGTGCTAAAGATCCAAAATGCAGGGAATGTGTTTTAAGCAGGGTGTTGGAACTCTGTACTGAGCACAGTTCCAATCTTCTGTACACCATTCACAGGAGACTTCCATGTCATGTAGTGGCTGTATTGCTGAAGTAAGGTGGGTGTCAGTAATTTTCCATAAATTGCAGGTTCCTGCATTCCAGCAGAAATGACAGTCAGCACTGAATGATAATCAGGATGTTCTCTTGAACAAAAGTGGCTTGTTACTTTTTTGTTTTAGTCATTTAAATGTTTTGCTTCTGTTAACGTGGTATGCTAAACTTGCTGTAATTATCCATCCTTAATTACAACTAGGCGGTTGTCTAAGAAAAGGTTTTAATCTGTGGGGCCTCCTTTAAATGGATTAGGGCTGGCATGTTTAGTTCAGATGGTCAGTTTATTTTCTGATCTTCTCTTATGCCTCTTTTTGCAGAGAAAGCCTGCTTCAAATAAGGCTGTCTTGCAGCATCACAGGGAGATAAAGAAGAAAACTTTGTGCATTGTAGTTTTGCTGAGCTTCTAATTTACAACTGTAAAAATGCTAATGAGTATGTTTTGTAACTTGTCCCTACACTAGATTTGTCACATGTAGCCTACTTCTCAGTAAAAGGGCAGGTGACTTATATTGGTGAATTCATTCATCCCCCTCTCACCTCCACACACAGATACTATGAAACCTGTTTTTGCAGATGGCAGCAGTCTTTGTATTAATATACCCCTCTTTTCTTTCTGTTGGTTGAATTGATAAGCTACATAAATTTCTTTTGCATTATAGCAATGGAGTCCAAGCTTTTGATTTACTGGCATAATTACACTCTAATCGTCACCTGATATGTTTGTTTTGGAAGAGTCTCTTATGGAGTTGTGAAATACTCAATATATATATTTCACATTGTAGTTCCGGTGCGGAGTGCATGGAGAGAGCAGACCTCATACCCTGTCATCCCTAGCTTGGGTGCCAGGGCTGTATTGGCAGGGAATAAGTGAGACAGACTTCATCTCGGATCCAGAACACTGTCTTCTCAGTGCCTTTTCTGGAATTGTAACATTAAATGCATTTTTTCCCCCCCAAAACTGTGAAATGCTTGTTCCATGTTTTGCAGAACATTTACTTCAGTTTATAATCAATATAGCACATATTGTACTCAAAATGTTGCTGCTTATGTGTTCCTATTTTGTATGTATCGTTGTTTGACAGACTTTTCAGTAGTTAGAATTTGAATCCACAAACACAGGCTCAGTGCTTATTTGGTGGAAATTGTACATTTAAAGACAATCGGGTATTAATTGTTCCTGAAATGTCAATATAGTTAAACCAAATCTCCAGACGTTTCTGAAAGAAGAAAAGAACCGAGTTAAGTATCTGTTAAACACAGGTAACCAAATAGTGATCATTTTTTCTCTACATACGTGCAATCTAAATATGACCCTGGTTTTCAGAATTGATGCAGAGGAGAACATCTTTATGTGGCTAATGTTGGATTTTCCTTGTGTTCGCTACATGTGCTGGAGAGCTCTGCAGATGCTAGGAGGCTGGTTTTAGTTATTGAATAAGCTGGAATTGGAGATTTTGAGTTATTTTATTATAACGGTCATATAAACATTAATGCATACTTTAATGAAAGTTTTTTAGTCATGAAATGGATTGGGAGTACTGAAAGTATATAAAGACTCGGAGGCTTTTAGCCTGGCTACATTATACATCCTTAATTATAGCAATAATATATTAGTAGTATCATTATATACCATAATGTTTAAGATGGATTTGGTTGTGAAATGAATTTGTACTTTAATATGTGGATGTTAATGGCATTTACAAGTCATAACATAGGAGTCTGTGATTATAATTAGTATACAGAGCCTGTGATAAATTCAGATTGGCAGTATTAGTGCATCCTCATCTGTGATTTGTGTACTGTGAAATATCATGACTGATTTTGACAATTCTTATCTCCAATATTAAATATTGATCTTTCATGACTGACAATGATGTGATGATGTGACTTTGTTGCTTTCCCACTCGGTGTCCTTGTTAGTGGGAGAGTTGACTGGGCTTAGGTCTTTAGGTGATTTACCCTGTTTAATTTCACGCCTGGTGCTAATACATAAACGACTGTGTTGACTTATCAAGAGAACAATGCCATTGTGCCTTGAGTATGATAGAGACCACAGTAAGCCTACATGATGTTGCTTGGTATCTGGAATGTTCATAGACTGCAGTTCCTAACTTGGGAAGGTGTTACAGATGGAGAACTAGAGTTTGGGATGCTCCCGGGGTGCTCTTTGGTTTGTGTTTCAAGTAGAGAGTTCTATGGTTTGTGAGATGTCGGTCGGAGAGAGTGGTAGAAGGACGGAGGGTGAATGAAAGCCTGCGTGATAACCTCACTCTTTGTATTTTGTTGTTTTTATATTAAAACTGTTCAGATTAAAAATAAATAACTTATTAACCGAACCCAGTATTTCAAGGGATTCAATCATCATGCAGCTAAACACGATCTTTCAATCACAGGCCATAATAATCTGAGAGATCATGAACTGATTCTCAATAAGATGACAAGACAACGCACGTTCTCATTGTGCTCATGTAAAACCCATTTTTTTTGCAAGATGAGTGTTCTTGCCAGACAAGTGGCATCTAGGACTGAAGACCAGTAAATTGACATGTTTATTATGACCTTACTAGAGTAGTGGGACAATCTTGCAACGTAACCAACAGTGACGATTAGCCTGGGATTTGTTTTACAGGAGACCCCCATTTTCAGAACTGTTTGAGAAATGACAGTGTTCGCGCTGTCGGCACACCTGCTACAGAACGTTTTTCTGATAATTTATGAATTTGTTGCTGTTATAAGTGATAGGCTGAAGTTTATTTTGGTCATACAGAGGAAGCAAGCAGACCGGCATGCTGCATGTGTTTGTAGTGGTTACATGCCAGTAGCCTGGTAGCCCCATGCTACCAGAGCAACAGTCAGTGTTACTGAAGCGGTCACTGCAGGTTGCTTGGATTTTAAGTTCTTTGTTCACAGAGGAAGCATGAGTGTATTCAGCTACAAGGGTAAGTGGGTACTGTTTAGTTTTAAACAAATGTTAAAAATATAAATGTGACTATCATTGTCTACCCAATTTAGGTTTTAAATTGCTTTAGATGTAATGGTGTAGTTTTGCACGTTTTTCTTCATTTTTGTATTTTCATTTTTTTTGTATTTTCAAAGACCAGGTGACTTATCAAAATGTTGTTTAGCCACAAGCTCATAGGCATACTTACAAATGAACTCATCTGTACTTGGATTTAGTCACCCTTGTTAGTGCAGACAATCTGCAGTTTGGTGCAGCTGCAGTCATTTTTTGTCACGTTTAGAATTCTTTGCTGAAAAGTTCTAAGTTTATGTAAGCTGCCAGTGAAGATATGACTGTTAAAATTACTGTGTCGTATGGCTTTTTACCTTTCTTACAGCTAATGTCACATTCTTAAATCTGAGATTGATTTATTAAACCTGGAGAGATCTATCAGTAAAAGCTTGGGCATTTTCATTTTATTGCTTCTGCTGTACAATATAAAGCTGTTGCGAGGGGGGAAGGAAATTGAACAAAGTAAGGAAATTGAACTTCTTGTTGGTAGCTTAATCTACAGAGTAAATTCTTAAGTTTTCTAAACATGTGACTAACTTATTAATTTTATGGCTTTTATAAAGGACCTAGTGCCTACTTAATATGCGTTAGGTCTCCCTGTTTCTAACTAGGAGATTGAAAAATCCTGTGTGTTGGCGAATAGCTGGTACAGTTGAATTTCTGAGGAAACTGGAAAAGCTTTGTGTTTATATCTTATGATTTCTGAAATGTAGCAGGGAATGTAGGAATCTGCATTGATTATATTGGAAAAAGAGCTGTACTTTGACTGCTTTCTATCTAAAACAATGCCAATACATATTTTGATCACGAGAAACTTTTAGTTCTTAATTTTTTTTTATTTGGGACGATTGTCTCATGGATGTGCTCCTTTGATCAAATTAGCTGATTTCATTACTTGCAAGTCTGTATCACAAAAGGTACTTTTTAAAAGCGCTGTCACACATTGCTGAAGCTTTCAGATTTAAATGTATGACTTGTACTTTGCCGTCTTGATATTTTTCCCTACATGTTGTGACTGTCTGATGTTGTACTGAGTTTGCAAACCTGGACGTGGACCTCTTCTGCATCTGTTTTTTAGGGTCCGCCTTCTCTCAGATATGAACATCTCCATTATGGAATGGCAGGCCTGGCATCACCTACACTTCGGTTGCCTTCTTGACCCAGTCCAGGGTTGGCATCTGCTTTTCCTCAAGTTAATCTTATCTGCTTTAATAACTAAACTGGCATTTAAAGTGGACAGATGGCCATAGTTAGCTTTTCAGAATTATACAAATTCTTGTGTGGATATTGGGATTTTTAAACCAGATGACTTTGATTTCATAGTACATTACATTCTATCAAACAGAATTAGATTTAAAATGAACTTGTGTTTACCGATAGTGTAGCAGGCTTTCCTGATGTCAAAGAGTTTGTCCTGTGAAATTCAGTATTTGTGTTCTTCCAGCTGCTCCTACCTCCACAACCCAGTTGATCGGAACCATCAAAACATGATGTCGAAAATGAAACCGCATGGAGATAGGCAATACAACCTGTGCATCTACCCCACAAAGTTCCCATGAAATGGCAACTAATGCGTACAATACTTGTCTGGTGATCTAGTCACATTAGAAGTATTGTTTATTTTACTTTGCATTTGCAAGTTGGCTGCCAGAATCTATAGTATAGTTGACTGGTAATGAATGTAAATTATTCTTCCATCACTTAATTTTACCTTTCAGGCTTTATGTTTATATTCATTGTAATTCTTAAAAATGGGGACAAATGGCCTACTAGATGCAAAAGGTGTCTCAGGTTTTATCCTAACTCTGCAACATGTACACTTATGTACACAGAATTATAAAATGGAACGTAACAAATTGCATTTTGTTTCTGGGATGATGTGTTTTCTGTGCTTCCATACATGAATGAATACTCTTTGAATGATCTGGTTCAAAATCAGTCTTGCTTTTAGTTCTGGCCTTTTTAACAAACTTGACACATTAGCTCTTCTGATCTAAAACATTGCTTATTATACCGTTTGTTTCGGAGAGACAGTAGAAGATTGAGTATGGTTTGCTATACTCAATGCTATACTTCTGAAATTACTTCAAGGTAAAATGTCTGCCTGAGTGAAAATGTAGGAGTAGTGGTATTATTACATTTAATGATAAAGCATATACATTTTAGCAGTGATGTAAGTGAACAGGAGGCAGCACTGATCTGTGATAAGTGAAAGGAGAGCAAGAGTGGTGCTCTCTTTCATACAGGAAGGTCTGTTGTTCCTGAAAAATATTGCATCACCCTGGCCTGTGCAGTACCCATTTTCTTCTGATAGATGTTTTTCCTTAGAATTTTACAAGGGATTGAAGTAAAACTTTAATCGCTTTGTTTCTGCATACTGTAAATGCCAAAAGACGTTAAGTAAAGTGATACAACAGCAACTTTTATAGTTACCAAAGGAGGTACTGAACTGATTTCATGGATTAAATACTAGGTGGTTTTTTTTATCATGTTTTAGTCTTAGGTGAACCAGAAAATCAGCTTTATTTAAAATTTTAAAAAATGGTGATCATGCCATGTGAATAGTTATTTAACATTTATAAGCTTTTGTGTGTTTTTTTCACATTTACAATGGAGAGGAGATGGTTAACAGTAATTGGTTTAAATATTCTCCTACCTTGTTAACATGAGCTTATTACTACTGTCATTCGTACTATGGAATAGACCACTAGAATGTACTTCAGTGCCTCTTACCAGTGACGCAAGTTTAATTGAAAACATTTGGTTTGGAATAGTTGCCTTTCACTGTATTACAATAGGTAAAAAATGATGTCCTGTGACATCAGTAAAGTATTAGTGCCAGGCACAGTTACTGTTCTAGTCGGAAATGCTTTTTTTTAACTATAATGCAATAGAGATGGCAATATGACACAGAAAATGGGTTATCAGTTTGAATTTGTCTCATGCTTTACTCAGACATACTCTTGTTCTTTAATCTAGCTCTGAGTGTAGGAGTATATTGTTGATGTGGTCAGGTTTTCCCTGCCAGTGACCTTTTAAATTTCATTAAAATCAGACCTAAATATGCATTAATACAGCTTATTTATTGCATTTGTAGCTGTACATCAAGTAAGGAGTCGTCTGTGGAGAAAAGACCTATGTTTACGTCAATTATTTTTTTAAGTGTCTTCTGGTTCCTACAGAAAATGATAAAATAGTTTGCTTTACTGCTTACTATACTATGCAAAGACTACTGCATAGTACCCACACACCTGAAGAAGGCTCCACGGCCGAAACGTTGTTCTCTTTCTTCTTTTTTTCAGCATGGAATAAACCTATTACTTGTTCCTTTGCAGCCTACGCATGCTGACGCAGCAACCCACCTGAACTACTAAAGACTACTGTATGCTTGCTGGTTTACTATAAACATCCAGCCTTTGCTGGCTGTAGAAGGTTATTTTAATTTCTTCCCAACCTCATGTATAAATGTGGTTCTTATCTGCTTCACAGTAAGCCTGGAGTAAGAGAGGAAGGTAATTGTGAGGTGATAAAGATGCCTTTGCACTCAAAATGTTTTTAATAAAGCATGAAGGACATAGTACAACATGCTAATAATTAAAAAATTAGGTTAATTAAATAGTTATGTATGTGCTAGTTCAGAGTCATTTATGTCATGTTTCCATGATGCTAGAGAGCCATTCTGGAGCTGTTGTCACTGCTGTAAAAGCATGCCTTATAGTTTCCATGAATCTAGTAAGAGGTTGTGCCAGGACCTTCTCTACTTAATGTTAGCACGGCACGTTGGTGTTTGGTGTGTGTGTGTAAGGCATTCACTTCACTTGCATAACAGACAGCTGTACTGGGGTGTTAGAAATTAAAGCACTGAAAAAAGAGGGAGAATATAATGTTCTGAAGCAGCCAAACTGCTGTTTGACACATGAAAGGTGTATAGACAAATATCTCTTAGCAGTATCAGGTAAGAAAACAATCCTAAAAATGTGGAGTTTCAGACAGTTGTCTTTAGCTTTGGAGGTTTATTAAGTGAAATTGGAAAACTTGTTTTTAAATCCCCCATCTTGATATCTCTGAATCAGTAGCTACCATGATGAAGGTTATTTATCTGTAGTTTCACTTCTCTACAAAGTTGTTCAGTTTCTGCGAGGATATCCTGGCTTGGTTTCATCACTTTGTAGTTTGTAAACCATGTTGGCATGGTATGGAAATTTGTGTTAATAGTGATTGTTGTAGCTTCCAGTTCAATACACCTCTTGCACAACTGGTTATAGCTCTAAATGAAATTTTCATGTTGCATGTTTCTGAGGAAGCAACGCAGCTGTTTCACACTTAACATTTGTTCTCCGTGTTGAACTTTTCAAGTGCAGTAAGAAGAGGGAAATTAGATGAGGTTTTTTTTCTTAATTAAAATAGATTTGATATGCAAGTAGCATTGCCACTGTTGCATAGACTCTCCTAGAGTCATACCTGAATATATATATAATACCTGTTGTATAATGCGTTGAAATGTGTCCATGCACATGGCTTGTGTTTGGGTACATATATGTAATACATTGTGATACAAGAAAGAATTATCAGTGTCCAGATAATTGCTTTGAAGGAAGCCTTCTTATGAATGCATGGGGTTTTCAGCATAATGATTGGGACTCACCTCTGGTCAGTCCAACTTGCACCCTCTCCCACCTAGTTAAAAATTATTTAAGAATTGTGTTTAAAAGTATACATTACCTTGTATCTGAGTGTGGTGGTTTTGAGGCAGGGATTCCCAGGTTTTTCTGGCTTGGGATCTCTTTCCAGGCCATTAGTTTAAATTAAGACCTAGAAACTGAGTTAGGAAGCAGATGACAATATACAAATGCAAAGAACAGTTTGACAAATTGACAGGCAGTAAAGAAACCAGTACTTGAAGCTGACTGACAATGTTTCTGTTATGCTACTTAAATCCCGAGATATGATCTTGGCCTTCAAGATTTTCCATGAATAGCTTGGGTGTTTCTGGGTTCCTCCAGTTGGGGTGCTGCTGATTTCCATGTGATAAGTCAATAGTGCTCTTCAGTAGCACTTGGGTTTGACTAACGTGATTATAGTGATCAAACCTGAATTGGGGGAGTGGTTAATACTAAGAAACTGCTATCTCATTCTGTTTATTCTGCATAGGCTGGACCTTACCAAGAGATTGCTGCCTGAGACCATATACATGAAAGCCTAGAGTACCTTTGTACTGGCCAGTTCAGAGGCATGGAAGTTGTTGTTGGTGTTTGTTAGCAGTGAGGCCCTTGCTGGGCAGAGGAGTGTACCATTAATCTGTATGCCTGGGTTCTAATACCCACTATGTATGGGAATCTCCCTGGAAAATCCTTGAGAAAGTTAGATCAGGAATTTACCTTGCTTGTTTTATTAGACTCCTTGTCTTTTCTGCCTGTGTATTTTAGCTACCTGATATCTTTAAAACAGATTTGTTACATTTTTTTATTATGTATATATGACTGTATCATATGGCTTGTGTAGATAAGGTAGATTATACCACTAAGTATTTGATGCCTAAGAAAAACTATGGTAAAGCTATGGTAAAATGTTTTGGTGATTTACCAAAGATAAAGGAATAAAGTCATAGATAAGAAAGGTTTTACCTTTGAGGCTCATTATATTTCTTCACTCCTTAAAGTGATTTTTTTGTCAATTTGGAGACAAGTCTATAAAGATCTAACTTGCAGTGAGTTGTATTTTTACATGCCATATACCAGAATTTCAGCTTTATAAATCTGATTCTGTCTGTGGTGGCATTTGTTCACAAACCTACTGGTCATTTTCTAAAAGCTCCCCAGTGCTTAGTTTTTACCACAAGCTTCTTCAGCGATGCAGGTTGGTTTTGTGCAAATTATCTTGCTTATGTAAATGTCCTGGCCAACGGTTGTTTTCATGATGTTGAGGACTTCCTTTAGTAAGATAATCAGATATAAGCATGTTGAGTGAGCTAACTAGATAAGACTCAAGATGTTATGCATGTCTTATTGTAATTAAATTGAGCTTAAATCAAAGAGCCAGTAGGCTTTCTGCAAAAGTCCGAGCTTCAGTTTTATGTTGTGAGGACATAATTTTGTCATGATGTCTGATTAAGTTGTCTGCCAGATACGCTGTTCTTGGTGACAGACAGCCTGTAATGGTTATTATTCATAGGTGTATCTTATAAATGGAAAGTATTCATTTTCAGAGGTATCCTGTTTGAGAAAATTGTAAAAGGCTTGTGAATTTAAATCACATTACTGAATGTCACACTAATGGATTTATACAGCTTATGATTCATTGAGTTTGTTCCTGATTGTACCTCTGGCTGACACTTTAAAGCTTTGGCATTTTTTACATTTGTTTTTGTGTCTCTGGTATAAAGACAAATGGTGTTGTAAATTAGAAACCTTAACCAAGAGTTACCATCAGTTTCGAAATGTCAGTATATACAACTGTTAAGTCTTCTATCTCAAAGGTGCCTGGCAACTCAAACGTGGTCTTTAGCGATTACTCTGACAGATCAGACCTTACCTCACCTTGGTGGTGTTCAGCCTGTTGCACACTCTTTGGGAATCATAGTCAGTCAGCCAGTGGCATAGCCCAGATGCTAGCTGGTGATGTAGGTCATTGGCTGTCTCTAGGTTTCTGCCTCTACTCCTAGGGAGCACCACTACTGACTGAACCACTTGTGCATGTATTGAATTAAAGTTTGATCATGACATTTTCATTGCAGATGAGGATGTTCCAGCAGATATGGTTGCAGAAGAATCTGGTCCAGGAGCTCAGAACAGTCCCTACCAACTCCGCAGAAAGTCTCTGTTACCAAAGCGAACAGCTTGTCCTGCAAAGAGCAGCATGGAGGTATAGTACTTACAGGGTGACAGCTAAGGGATGCTCTTATAAAGTGGATGCCTTGAGGCTTTCACAACCTGTGGCAAGTTTCATTACAAGGACCTGTGGGACAGACAGTCTGTTTTAAAGAATAAAATTACAGAAGGCAGCATGTAAAGTGCTTTTTTTATAGTTATGGGTGATTAAACTCTTTCCTCTCAAACTAAAAAAATTAAATACCATAGCCCTGAAAATTGTCAGTATTGTAACATGCATATTTACTGTCTCACTTATCAAAGTTAGCTATATCAATATATGTACTAATAATGGTAAAACAAGAGTCTGTGGCTACCAATTGTCTTTATATACATAAAGTGAAATAAGTGTTTATATTCTATTTTATAGTGTCCTTCCATAATTCATAGCTACTGCTTGTTCTTGAATAAAGTCTAATCTGCACTTGTAACAGCAGCAAGTGAAACTACTGCTGCTGCAGGGCTCTTAACCTCAAGCTCCTTAATTGCATCGGTATGTGTAATAAAACTTCCCCTATAAAATAAACTGGAATGACTTGACATTGAGTAGCTTGGTAATTTATTAAGCATCATAATTGCTCATTGTATACATGCTCTCATCTTTGGTTTAGGATGTTCATAGTTATTGATCTGTAAAGAGCTTTAATAGTTCTGATAAATGAGATGAATTGGAACTGTCATCTTTTTTTTAATAGGGTGCTTCCACATCTACTACGGAAAACTTTGGCCACCGTGCTAAACGTGCTAGAGTATCAGGAAAGTCACAAGACCTACCAGGTATGTTGGTTCTTCAAAATGCTATATATTTTTAACTTTTTTGTTGATGAATGAGGAATATTATTATAACAGTATGTTAGTGGAATGTTATTTTGAGCAGTGTTGAAAATTATATATCTATATTGCCAGTTTTGTAAGTAACTGGAGACACCACTCATATGGAGACTTTTTGATTTGTGTGTGAAGACTGGAAGACATCCTGCCTTTGTGCTCATGCTGGCTTGTTTTACAAAAATATTTTGTGGATATGTTATAGGTCTCTGATTGTCTGCACATTACTTTTTTCTGCAATGTATATAGTATCAGAGAAACATGCAAATCTTTAATGCAGAAAGTTCTAAATATGCCTTTTGCAGTTCTTACCAACGGTTTAGTACTTGGACTGTTGAACACTTGGATGCAGTGTAGTTTTCATAAGTTCTATGCAAATACCAAAACCACTGGTTTCTATCCGTACCTGTTTTCACTGTATACAAAATAGGAAAACTTAAACCTGAAACACCATTTCTGTTTTACAGCTGCCCCAGCTGAACAATATCTCCAAGAAAAGCTACCAGATGAGGTGGTTCTGAAAATCTTCTCATACCTGCTAGAGCAGGATCTGTGTCGAGCGGCCTGTGTGTGTAAACGCTTCAGTGAGCTAGCTAATGATCCAATTTTGTGGTAAGTGATTGGCTGTTTGTTATTACCTTCTCTTAGTTTTTCAAATTTTTAGTAAGTCTATGGGATTTGAAGTCTTACAATTTGCCAGGTGTGAGCAAAGCACCTGTGAGCATTTTTTATCTTGTTTGTTTGCAGGAAAAGGCTATACATGGAAGTGTTTGAATACACGCGTCCAATGATGCATCCTGAAACTGGTAAATTTTATCAGATTAACCCAGAGGAATATGAGCAGCCAAATCCCTGGAAAGAGAGCTTTCAGCAGTTGGTATGTTCCGAGTTGCCTTTTAGAACTGATGAAGTTGTCATCAGAAGTTTGAAAGTTATAGGTTCTCAGTGTACGTGATCCAACTTCACATAAGCTGCTTTACTGTAGTTGATATGTATGTGAACCTTGTGATCACGTCTTAGATACATATTTTTTGCTCTTTGAACTTTTCTTTTGAACTAGGCTTTTGGAGAAAACCCTAAGGGTTAAATAAAACCTTTCCTCTTTGTTTTGCAAACATTGCACCATCTTATAGCTTCATAAATATGACTCTTCTAGTTTTCTCTTTGATAAAATGAAGCTCTCCATCCTTCTGACTGTGGATATTTTGCTTGACAGGCATCCAATATTGGAAGTACTCAAGAATGTGGCTGGTAACATGAATAATTAAAAAGCATAAATGGATTGTGTAACAGTTTGTTTTCAGAATGGAAATATTGTGAAGCGGTAATTGTGCAGTGACAATAAAAATGTCTAGTGTATGTTAAAATGAGTACATGTGATTCATAGATTGAAAATAGTTTAATACATGAATGACCTTTTCTGTTTCCAGTATAAAGGGGCACATGTAAAACCTGGATTTGCAGAACACTTTTACAGTAACCCTGCCAGATACAAAGGGAGAGAAAATATGTTGGTATGTATTTTCATTTTCATGCCATTCATTGATAGTTCCTGTGATTAAGGTCTTTATAAAATTCATTTTAATTGTTGCTGTTTTCTTCAGGAGTGTGATCGTTAATTGTAAAGCTTAAACTTTTATTGCTTCAAATAAATTAAAAAATACTGCCTTAAAAATATAAGTTGGTTTGAGATAAGTGTTTGCAAAATAGTATAACATTTAAGTAAGGGTTGCACTGTGATAAAGCTATAGTGGGTTTTTGAAGTTAATGTTGTGTACTCCATTTTATTCAGCATTTTCCTGCTTTGATTTTTCCTCAGTATTATGACACAATTGAAGATGCATTGGGTGGAGTTCAGGAAGCACATTTTGATGGTCTGATATTTGTTCACTCTGGAATCTACACTGATGAATGGATCTACATTGAATCACCAATCACAATGATCGGTGCAGGTACACTCCACATGCATTTTTGTAATTGCAGAAACTACTTTTAACAATATAGTTAACTTGTTTTGCAGCCCAGATTATTATAACAGCTATGGTTTAGTAGCATATCATTTTACAAGACATGTTCTTAAGTGATAGTTCAGTCAGCCATGCTTAGATGTGTGCATGTATAAGAGCAGTTTGCTTTAACTATCTTGTTGTAAACTGAGCATGATTTGCTTTAGTACCTAGCCATCTTATATGGAAACATTGAATGAAATTTCCTTAAAGATTTATAAAAGTTTTGAGTGGGGAACTGTCTGCAGGCAAGTTGCAAAGAAATACATAGAGGCTAATTCTATACTCAAAATATGCCTAAAAACATCTGTCATGGAATTAACCTGTACTTCTTTCTTTAAAGAAATCCAAGCACTGTTTTAAAACTTGTCATGCAGTATAAATTACTATATTGGTACAGCATTGTCTGAGACATTATGTGAACATACCAAACGTTTTCAAGTCTTTTCAGTTTTTCTACTATGTAAGCTGAATTCTTCAGGTAGCAGTTTTCTTTTGCAACTAAATATACTATTTTCTAGTCAGTTTAGCAGCCACTTTGCAAAGCCAGAATAAATTTCAGAGCAACACTATCATGAAGTGAAAATAATGGATACATGTTTTTAAATTTAAAAACTCAAGTTTGAAATAACCTTGCTTTTTTTTCTTTCTCTGTTTTTCAGCACCTGGGAAAGTAGCAGACAAAGTGATAATTGAGAACACTAGAGACTCCACGTTTGTCTTTATGGAGGGGTCTGAGGATGCCTATGTGGGCTACATGACTATTCGGGTACGAAGTTCTCCTGTGATACATTAATGATTTCCAATTTTTTAAAATACTCGCATGATGACAAAATTTTTTTCGTGTCTTGGCTCCTGGCTATGGACCGTATTAACTCATATAGGAGAGATAATGGAAGTAAAGGTACACTTCTGTGACCCACCCACTTTTGAGCCATTCGTCTTTGACCCTCGCCAGAGGTTCAGCGCTCTTCAGAATAGAGGCTTGTGCTTTGCCGACAGTACTACAGTCTTTTAAAAGGCCACAGGGTTGGCTGCGTTTGCAGAGCTACAGAAACTGGCCAATTATTTCAACCCTACTATTGGTGGCTAGTGACTATCGCAGGCTTGGATTGTAGCACTCAGCCTGTGATTGGCCATGTGTCTGTACCGGGCACCAATGAACTTAGCATGTTGCTCCTCTTTCCAGGGCCATTCTGGGTTCTACCTCCATTTCACACTTAACCATGAAATGTCAGTATTCATGTGGGGATACATTTCTAAAGCTTTAGACCTAATATATTAATTTTCTTTTCTATTAATGCAGATAAATTAATATTCTGGTAGAAAACTGCTTTAACTTCTTAAGGTCAAAGTTAATTCTTTAAAATGTCAAAGATCTGTGTGTGTTCCTGGCGGTGACTGAGCTATTCAAGGATTATGCTGACTTTATCAATTTTGCTTATAATTGCTATTCTTGTTTTAAACACTCAATGTCCTGAAATATTTTGTTTGACATTTAAAGTATTTGAAATTATATCATACAGGTTACTTCCTCAGGGTACAAAAGTCTCTAAACTGTTCAGTCTTTTACATGTAAACTAAGATTCTACTACATGTAAACATTAGCTGTCTAATAGCTGTTGTGTTGCTGTCTTTGTAGTTTAACCCGGATGACAAATCAGCCCAGCATCACAATGCACACCACTGCCTGGAGATCACAGTCAACTGTAGCCCCATTATAGATCACTGCATCATTCGCAGCACATGCACAGGTGAGTGACACCCTAAGCAAGCCTCGACTCTGGCATCTGGTGCTTAACATTTTGTATATTCTGTGACATTCAGTGCTCTAATTACATCCTTAATATTCAAATGCTTAAGAACATAATGTTCCTTTATGAAAGCTTAGAAATATTTGAAAAGAACATACTGTATCTTTTATGTCTTAAAACAACTCTTTGTGAAAATAGTTTAAAGCCACTCAGCCCATTTTAATCATTTTGTTTTTTAGTAGTTTCATTCTGTTGCAGGAAGGAGCCCAGGGTTTAGGCCTAAACCACTCGGCTGAGATACCCTGTTGTGTAAAGAAGCATTCCTACTCTCAGTATTAGTGAATTCCCTATTATTTTACAGTTGTTACCCGAGTAAGATCTGGGTTAAAACGCCTGAATTGTGGTTCCATCACGGCAGCATTTCACTACATTTAGCTGAAGAACTGTTTAATCTTTTCTCAAATCATTATATGTACCAGTATCTATATGTACAGTAGACCTGTGTCTTACTAGGTAATGTTCCTGACTTTGCATCTATACCAAAAGTTGTGTATAATCAGAACATTCCTCTTATACCCTCCTATTCACTTTCCTTAAACAAGTAAAATCAATTGTATTAGTATGTGTATGTAGTTTAAAGTATTATGAAAACAGTAATTCAACAAATACTGAATTTTTAATAATAGAATGCAGGGAACACTCACCATAACCTCCTAGTGATGATGAATGTGAAAGGAGTGTGCAGCTGATGGAGATTATGATGGTGAAGGTGCTGCACACTTGACTTGCCTCTATTCAGAGTTATTTGGAGAAATAGTTGGAGAGGGGTTCCATTTGTAATTGTTCATTTCCCCTTCATACTTGTTTTTAGTTTACGAGCCATATTGAGGGGATGCTGCACAATAAAGAAAGCACAGGCCTGTTATAGCCTCCGTAGCCAGTTCCCAAAGCGTAGCTCAGATGCATGCCATGCTAGATTTGAGTTTGTGACGTTTCCTGCATTATTTGATTTTTCATTTATTTTTTGTTGCCTTCCATGTGTATACAAATTTGTGTAAAAATGTTCTGCATAAACATGAGTCTATGGTGTTCTTAATAGAATGCTAAAACAAAAGACAAATTTAGAGATTGTTTTATAATATGGCAGTGTATCTAGTTTAAAAAACTGGGAAACTCTATTAGTCTTTACTTATTTCCTGATGAGGTATAGAATATTTTTCTGGCAACTTTTTTTGAAAGATCAGCCTTAGGCACTTGGCTGGCTTTGTAATTCTAAACAATGAAGTAATTCATTTAGCAGTATGTTTTTCTGTTCTGCTACACTACTTTAAGACCCAAGCTGAGCGTTTGGACTTTTTTTCTTTGAGATGTTTTCTTCTCTTTTTTTGGTGTGAAAGTGTGCCTTTTTTCTCCTAGTTGGTTCAGCAGTCTGCGTCAGTGGTCAGGGCGCTTGTCCTACCATCAAACACTGTAACATTAGTGATTGTGAAAACGTGGGATTGTACATAACGGATCATGCACAGGTAAAAACAGCAGCTTGTAATTTTTTTTCAAGTTTTGAGTAGTGTACTGTAAAATGAAACATGCAGTTAGCTTGGTAGGTACTGGATATAGTGGGTGTAGATGGAGAATTGAAAATGAAACTTTGGCTTACTAACTGTGGTTTATAGCGCTCTGCAGTGTGCTTAATGTTGTACTCGAAATCTTTTTTTTAAGCTGGCTAATGTAATACTGTGCACTAAATTACTTTTTAGGTAGATTGGGTTACCTTAGTTTGGAGTTTTTAGTAAAATGGTCTGGGTTTCAAGCATCTTTTCAAACATAAATACACCTTCATTTAGAGTTAGAGATCAGGATTAGTGAAATCAAATATTTAAAAGACTTTAGCGAAATACTTACGTAGTTTTAGGCAAGGCAGAGGGTAAAATGTTTTTCTGCCAGTTCTGAAGATGCATGGAGGTTCTGTAAAGGTAATATATTGCCATTTTCCCTCAGGGCATATACGAGGATAATGAGATCTCCAATAATGCTTTAGCTGGAATTTGGGTGAAAAACCATGGGAATCCCATCATCAGAAGGAATCATATTCACCATGGGAGAGATGTTGGCGTTTTCACTTTTGATCATGGCATGGTAATTGAACTACACAGCTTGGTTAATTTGTAATTTGTCTGCAAACTGTTATTATAAAATTCTGTTTAAATCAAACTTCAAGGCCTGACTGAAATGATAATGGAGGTATGATGTGTTGGAAGACCATTTACTTTTTGCTCAGCTTAAAAGTTGTTTTGTGTAATGTAATTTATTTTCTTGCAGTTTTTATTAAGTACCACAAGAATAAATTCAATATTTACATCTCCTAAAAGGACTTTCAGATTTTGAAATGTTGGAAAACCAACAATACTTGTCGTAGAGGTCAAACTGTACATTCTGGATGTCATCTAAAATATTTAAAGCAACAATTATTTTTGAATAGCTGCTTGCTTGTAGATATGTACAGGAGATTGAGTTGTATTACCTTGATTTAAGAGCTTGTTGTCAGGGCTCTCGTCGTGAACACAGTATGAAACCTTTAACCTGATTGATCTTTCCATAGGGCTACTTTGAAAGCTGCAACATCCACAGGAACAGGATAGCGGGGTTCGAAGTCAAAGCCTACGCAAACCCTACAGTCGTCAGATGTGAAATCCATCACGGTCAGACTGGGGGTATCTATGTGCACGAGAAAGGAAGAGGGCAGTTCATAGAGAACAAAATCTATGCAAACAACTTTGCGGGCGTATGGATAACTTCCAACAGTGACCCCACTATTAGGTAAGTTCCAGCATGATTCAGATCTTGGAAGTACAGAAATAGTGCTGAACTCTGTGTTAAACAGTATTAAATAATCCATACTTGAAAAGTGGTAGAGGTTGAAAGAATTTCATAAAGGTCAAAGGAATGCGATGGTATGTATTCCTAAAATGCTTGTTTTTATGTAACGTTTAGAAGCAGTCTGTGTAATTTTGGCAGTCTGGTGTCTCCATTTGATTGGCTTTGATAAATCACCATTTTGTTTTCCAGCTCTTGATATTGCCATATGAGTGACACTGCAAGTTCCCTTTAGAATCAGTTATATGCAAAGCAAAATGTGTTTAGAGGTAAAATACCTAACCTCTTCCTGGCGGAAATGCCACTATAACAGTAGTCTTACATTTCTTAATAATGGACATTGGAGTGGAAAGTGGACTCTTCAATTGCTGTCCAACTTGTGGGTGTCATTGACCATTTGCCTCTCTTTAGAGAGTTCTCTGGCTTTAAGCATGCCACTGTTCAAAGTCTTTGGTGTGGTACCTTCTTTTAAAACACAGGATGCTGGGGAAACCTTCAGAGTCCACTTGATAGTTCCTGAGGCCTCCATTGCACTTCCTAAGAGCAAATTGTTATTATAGATGTTGGATTTCATCTACGGAAATGATTTGTGAATAAATGTGACTTATTTTCTGTAATTCGGCTTACTGACCAATATTACAGCACTACTGTTATGATTATAGTATACATTTTTAGAATTTTATTTAAGCAAGAGAGTGTAATTTTTTTATCAATAAATATGGAGGACATCGTGTGGTACTCATCAGATACCACTTTCAGGATTATTCTCAAAATTCTTGAAAATATATACAAGACCTTCCAACTCAGAATATATTGCCAAAGGAAAATAGTTATGCTATATGTTTTTTTTTCAAATAAGCATTGGTTCACAGAATAAAATATTCAGATGTATAATAAATGCCACAAAATAAATGTTTTGTGGCATATATAGAAGGTTTTAAACTTAATTATGGAAATACTTTTTGCAGGGGCAATGCCATCTTTAATGGCAATCAAGGTGGAGTGTACATATTTGGTGACGGAAGAGGCCTTATTGAAGGAAATGACATTTATGGCAACGCGCTGGCGGGTATACAGATCCGAACTAACAGCTGCCCTATTGTCCGACACAATAAAATTCATGATGGGCAGCACGGAGGCATTTATGTGGTAATCAGATTTTTGGTCATTTTGGATTTTACTACTGTGCAAATATCATAATTCACTTTTTAGCATAACATGTTTTTGTAGCCATCTAAAGTTCATAGTAAAAATGCCAATGTATTCCATCAGAAAATGGCGTTAAACCAATGTCATCCCCATTTTTGTATTCGGCATTGTGTTAGCTGTAATCTAACTTGGTACTTTTATTTACAGAATAAAATACGTTTATAAAAACTAGCCTGCGTTCAGCTGTCTAGAAGTTCCTGAAAGTGTATTTTAAATACTGGCACTGTATAAACTAATGTAGACTTTTATAGAATTTTTACCCATTTGATTGTATGTTTTTTGTTTCTACAACAATAATGTGAACAATCAGTGGAAGCTTGAAGAGAGGCATGTCTTATGTGTGTCATATGTTAGGGTATTAATTTTTCTAATCCTTTGATAAATAGGGTACTCTTGCAGTGCTTTTGAAGGTTCATGGATGTGTTCTGTTACAGCACGAGAAAGGTCAAGGTGTAATTGAGGAAAACGAAGTATACAGCAATACGCTGGCAGGCGTGTGGGTTACAACAGGAAGCACACCAGTTTTACGTAGAAACCGAATACACAGTGGGAAGCAGGTACAGAATCTAGATAGGAATTTTGATTTGTGAAAGTTTTCCTACTTAATCCTCTGAAGCTGAAAATCGTAAACATGTCTTTATTCTTGAACAGGTGGGGGTTTACTTTTATGACAATGGTCATGGAGTGCTTGAAGACAACGACATCTACAACCACATGTACTCTGGAGTCCAGATCAGGTAAATAGCACATGTACAGGAACTTGTATCTGTATGAGAACATAAGATTACAGACAAGAGGAGGTCCATTTAGCCTGTTTGGTAAATGGTAGATAATTGATCAAAGGATCTTTTCTAGATGTTTGTTTATAAGAAGCCAGTGTATTGGCTTCAACAGTATGCCTGGGTAGCTTGTTTTTATACTCTGGCAACCCATTGGGAAACGAATTCAGTGGAACTGTTTTACTGTAATACAGGTTGGTGTTATCACTTGGTAATAGCACTCGTCTAAAATTTAGGTGTGGGTATTACCTAATGCCTCCTATAACGAATTACTCTGTTACTAATTACTGTGTGGCTCTTGTTTGGTCTCTATTAGCAGGGAATGTGACCTAGTTTCAGCTCATTAGATTTACTTTTTCACTTATTGGTTGTCCGTTGCAGTGAAGGATGATATCTTCCATGAATCCAAAGCTGAATATATTGTTATATATATTTATTTGTGTGATGACTTTCATCACCTCCTAAAGTACTGGTAAAGTTCAAAGGTTGTCTTTAACTGGGTGTTGTGGGATAATCTTTTATTTACAGTGGAAGAAAATGCTCCAACATGTTAATTGCTTCCCTTTTCTTGTTCAGGGCTGGTACTTGGGTACTCAGACATGCCCATTACTTGTGGCACTAAAACCATAAATATGGTTTGCATGGTTACTTTGCTTTACTGTTGATGTACATGTATCATTGCTTCTAACAATGTGTTTTCTGTCAGAACTGGAAGTAACCCGAAGATCAGAAGGAATAAAATCTGGGGAGGGCAAAATGGTGGAATCCTTGTTTACAACTCTGGTAAGTCCCTGAAACAAAATGCTTTTTTAAAGAGGTTTCAGTTTTTACCTTTTTAAAGCAGATAGCAATGGGTCATTCAACCTGAAAATCCAGGGGGACCTATGTAAAATATTTTTTTTTAAATACAGGTTTAGGATTTATAGAAGACAATGAGATTTTTGATAATGCAATGGCGGGTGTCTGGATTAAAACGGACAGTAATCCTACTCTACGAAGAAACAAAATTCATGATGGGAGAGATGGAGGAATCTGCATATTTAACGGCGGAAGAGGTATGTCTTGGTTTGTGTGTTCAGTGTCATTAGAAAAAGGTTAATGTAAAGTTTGGTATCTGTGTGGAATAAATCATTTCTAAAGCAAAACAATTATGGTACAGAAAACGATGTTAGAGTTCTTGTGCTGGGACTGAAAAAGGAGGTGTAGTACAGGTTGTCAGTAAATGTGGGCTGAGTGATTGGTGAAGGCACTGTCAAGCACTGTCAGTTTTATATTCAATTTTGTAGCTGAAACCGTTGCATTTGACTAATAAAGTTACTTGTAGGTCCTGATTAATTTGAGTTGGTTTTTTGAATGTTGTAGGACTCCTAGAGGAGAATGATATCTTCAGAAACGCCCAGGCAGGTGTCCTCATTAGCACTAACAGCCATCCTGTCTTGCGCAAGAACAGAATATTCGACGGCTTTGCAGCAGGTCTGTATTATAACAATGATTTGAAAAGATGTAGGATAGAGGGATAAGGTTTTTTTAGTTATACCGTCAGTGTTTGTTCATGTTTATAATCCATGTACTATAATTTTACCTCTTTGGGTTAACCTTGATCAAACATGTATTTGTGGTCTTTATTTTTACCAGGTATTGAAATCACAAATCATGCCACAGCGACTCTAGAAGGCAATCAAATTTTCAACAACCGGTTTGGTGGCTTGTTTCTAGCATCTGGTGTTAACGTTACAATGAAAGGTAAAACACTATTGCAGTTTTAATTTGTGTAATATTTCCTTTGTAATTTTGCTGTCCAGCTTTTGTTCTGTTGGGTCTGTAATTCAGACCTCTTTGAATGAAAGCTAACATTTCCCTGACTAATTAATGACCCAGGTAACACGTTCATGCAGCCAGAAAGGTTGAATAATTAATCCTGTTAATTATCCAGGGGAAGTGTTTACCTTACCGCATCAAGTAGCTGTGTAGTAAGAACTTTCATTGGAGACTTGCTGCCTGTGTCCCTTTGACCTTGGTCGCTGTGTGACAGCCAACTGCTTTAATGGTGCTCATACATGTACTTAATCATAGCAGAAGGGGAGACATGGTGACACTGCTCTTCAAGTATTCTTTCATACAGGACCCCAGACCTTTCTAACCTGGACAGTGTTTAACAATGAAAAGCATTTTGTTTTTAATTTTAATTGTGGTTTTATTTTTTCCAGTCTAGAACAGTTATATATTTGCCCTTTGTGGGCTAAAACAGTCCCTGCTTAAAGAATGATGCTCATTTAACACCCAGGGTGATGAGATCTATAATTGATAGAAATGTTCTGAAGTTACTTCTGTGATTCGGAGCTGGGCTTAGCTTCTTGCCTATTAAAACACATTGCCTACTACTGATTTGTGAAGAAGCAAACCTATACAAGACTGTGTTCAGCAGCAGATTTTGAGACCCAAAACATGAATTTATTTTTACTGCAATAAAAGACAACTGAAGGAATCTGAAACCATTTCATGTAACAAACCTGTTTTGCTGTAGATAACAAAATAATGAACAATCAAGATGCCATCGAAAAGGCTGTAAGCAGAGGTCAGTGCCTGTACAAGATTTCAAGTTACACCAGCTATCCAATGCACGATTTTTACAGGTAAACTCACTTTTTTTTGTAATTTAGATTGAACTTGTGTACTTCAGGAAAGTCTAATACTTGTTTTGTTTTTTGTCATAGGTGTCACACCTGTAACACAACAGACCGCAATGCAATTTGCGTGAACTGCATCAAGAAGTGCCATCAAGGGCATGATGTAGAGTTTATAAGGCATGATAGGTCAGTGAAGTTCTTCTTGGTTTGAATTAAGATTTGAGAGGTCAAAAATTGTATTATTGCTAACCAGCCTCATGAAAAACGCACCATTCCTTCTTAACATAAAATTGTTATTGTATAAGTGCTTTATACTGAGAATCGGTAGAATGTTCTCCACTTATGCATGTATGTTTTTAGCCGTTTATTGGATTTGGATTAAATGTTTAATGTTTGGTCATTCACCACCGAGACTTTAGTATTGCAGTGAGTTAGAGTATGGGCGATCAGCTGATTGAACCCATTGAATGTGAAGTCTGAAAATTATGAAAAATAAGAAACAATGAACCATATACCCCTCTTAGTAGCAACTACAGAGTCCTGTTCTGTTGATGTTTAGTTACAGGAGCCAGTAGAGTAGCACTTACCATTTGGGGTGAGACATTTCAGTCAAATGCTTTCTGTAAATGGAGCACAATAAAAGAGATGGTGAATGACAGCACCTTGGCAATACTAATAGAGAGGTACAACTGTGATAGAATGGGCTAGTGTGTCTTATTGGTAGAGGTTCACTACATGCGATTGTTGGCAACCTGCCTGCACAGTGCTACATGAAACAACCTGGACTTGATTAATTTGATGCTCAGTATATTTGATCAACTAAGATTTCCTAAAAACTGCTGTAAGGGTTAGGTTTGCAAGGAAACCCTGCTGACAAGCTAAAATATACCAGAAAACCTGACAGAAGATTTTGTACTTATATTCTCTCTGGTCTAGCATTGGATAGTACTTGGATAGTGTGTGCAGTGTGTAACAACCTTTCTCTTGTCCCTTTTTAGGTTTTTCTGTGACTGTGGTGCTGGAACATTGTCTAACCCTTGCACATTAGCTGGAGAGCCTACACATGATACAGACACACTGTATGACTCGGCTCCACCTATAGAATCAAATACATTGCAGCACAACTGAACTCAATGAAAATCGAGAGCTTCTGCCATTCTCTAGTTAGTGACTCCATGTGTAAAGTTAAGTTTGTGGAGAAAAACTAAAATGAAACACGGACAACACAGCTGCCCAGTTCCGAAGGAAGATTGCATTAAAAGAGTCCCAGTGTCTGGATGTGAAGCTTTTTTTGCAGCCTCAGTTTGTTCCTGCAATGTGTAAAAAGGACTTTAAAGTGAAGAGAAGCAATATGTTGACTCAGGATTAATGAAAGTACTGGGCAGTCGAGCATTACTGTGGAAAACGAGAGACTTCCTATGCCTGAAGTGGAACGTTAAGCTGCAGTTTTGTACAGATCCAACTTCCTAAGAGCTGGTGTTTTTACAAGTAGCATCGAGCCATAGTCCTCCCAGCAGCACTACTATTCTCTTAAGGAGCAGAGCTATACCCATCTTGCTGCCGTTGATGGATATATGGGTACTGAGTGCATCGGTATATATGTATGGTAAAATGTGATCTAGCACTTCTGCTTTGTTTGTTTTTTAAATATGTACTCTGATTGAGAAATATGATTTTAATGCTTTCTCATGTAGTTTTGTATTTTCAAGCAAAAATCTTACTGTACTTGAATGTCTTTTTTTTGGTTAGCACACCTTAGACTTGCTGTAATTGTACTCATGTCCCAGTATCTAAAGTTCTTTCTGTGAAAGAGGAAAAAAACAAAAAACACTAAAATTACCTCCAGTAATGTTGTTTTAATGTAAAAAGTTTAAAGTTTGGTTTAAGCATTAGTGTTTTCATGAGACTGGTTATTGTAGAAGTGTATTTAGACCTTGCTGACCTATTTTCCTTCTGTAATGTATTTATATAGAAAGAATTGACTTTTACTATGGAACATTTACCTTCTGTGTGTAAGATGCTCCTGTCCATTTGGTTTTAATTGAACATTACAGCAAGGTTGTCCCTTTTAAAACTGTTGAGGAATGAAAATGGAAACACTATAACAGGTCTCATGGAAACACTGCTCAAGCAGGCTCGGTTGTTCATTATCTTCTGAGCAATGCGGTGCTTGTCTAAGTATGTAACATTACTGGAGATTATAAATAGATAAGCTTCTTGCTATATTGAAGCTGAGACAAGTATATATACAGCCGTATACAGTTTCATAGCTTTTTCATTCATGTGTATTGGTGACAGTGGGTTATCATACAGCCTGAAAGTGTATGCATGTACCATAACATCTAGACTTAATATATTGTGGAGTATTCAATAACCATTATGTAGATGCTAGTATGAATTAAAAGGGTTTAATTTCCTAGAAAAAACAAGGAAACTGGTCATTTTTAAAAATAAACTTTATTAGATCATTACAGTAGTGAAGAACATTTTATGGGGGGTAATGGGATGGTTGAGACTGCGTGAAGCTGTTTAAACTGCAATCATTTTCTTCATCAGGGTAGAGAAGCAAATTGAGTCAGCATTTACATCTTCAGCAAAAGAACAGAGCTGCCTACAAGAGAATAAAGAGTCTTTGTTCATATGATCCTGGTACTTATATTTAGAACCCCCCTTAAGGTGCACAATAAGAGTTTCAATTTATGACTAGCATGAGGCTTGATCCCAAAAGCTCCTACTTGATACTAATGTTTTAGGTTTATTCTGGATTCCCCAACTTCTCTATGCATTGTAGTGGTATAGAAATATACAGACTTGTCATTTAAATGCCCCTAAATCATAAAGAAATCCTTGGGATAAAAGCAAATAACAGGTCTTATAGGAGCCTGAATCCTGTAGCTTTTTTGGGAATAACTTGCTGTATAAAATACCTTTAAGAAACAGGTTATTCTTGCTGTATTGTCTTAAGGTTATAGTATGGGTTGCAGGCATCAATCAGGTTATTTCAACTTTTAATTAGCATGTACCAATTCAACAAGGCAGAAGCCATGAATATCTATCGGGGAAAAAAAACCTATCCTAACACTTACTCCCAAACCATAAGTCCTATGCTTTATGAGGCCTCAAGTTCACTAGGATTCAGTGATAAAATAATCACTTCCTTCAAGTCAGGCTAAAAGGGGAAAAACAAATAAAACTGCATCATCCCTGTTCATCTTGAGAAACAGTTAACTACTTACTTAAAAATCCGAAGGGAGGTGGTGGTCCTCTCAAATTCCTTCGCCTTCCTATGGCCAGTCTGAATGACGTCCTCTGGGATGTTAGCGAGTCTGGCAGCATTGAATCCATAGCTCTTTGGGCAGGCTCCACAAATGAATTTGTACAGGAATGTGATAGTTTCCTGGCTTGGGTCTTCGCACTCATTCTCAACCATGCATGCCTGCAAACAAAGCAAGGTCACAGGCTGGCATAAATAGGACTGATCATGTTACCATGGTAGAATGGAAATGAGAATTTTAAATCACTACTGTAATTTATCCTTGCATGCCAACTGCATCACAGTCAGCTATAACATACAAAGCAGGAAAATGAATGAGTTGTTTAAACTGTTGTATCTCCTTTAACCTACACAAAGTGAGTAGAAAACTGCTCACTACTGCAATCTCCTCTGTTCAGGGATTGAACAACTACTTTTCAGTTTTGAAAAAGATCTGCCCAAGGTTCTCAAGTGATTAGTGGCACAGATAATTGGTTAGTCTCCTTTTGGCTAAAGGAGACTTTTTAGCCTAAGTTGTAGATCAGCAACACTACAGCAGCAAAATGGCCTCTTATGGCATTTGCAGCACTCTCCATAGAGATGGCAGACGAATAAGAAAATAGCACTTCCCGTCCATACCAGTGCGGGATTTACTCATGCTGTAATTACTTGACTCTGCTACTGACGAAGGGTTAACCAAAAATGAGAGGAAAATGAAGCTGGAACCGAAGAGTGAGTTAGATTCGATATTGGGAGACTGCACCTACCATGTGGCCCAGGCGCACTGCGGGGTAGTGCGAGAAGTCTTCCACAAGGGAGTGGTAGTGGGTGGAAAACAAAGTGCGACATTTGATGTTTGCTGCCAGTTCTTTAACCACAGCACTTGCAATTGCAGTTCCATCATAAGTAGCTGTGCCCCTTCCTGGAAAGAAAAGTTTAAAATTAGGCTTTTAATGTTTTAAAACACTTAACGATGTGTATTTCATAATCCAGCTGGTAGAATAGCTCTTCTCCAGAGAAGTCACACATATCATATACCACTAGCAAGCTGCTGGATCTTCTTCAGTCTCTGCAGAAGTACAGCAACTGAAGGATTTACAGCACAAGAAGTCAAAGTTACCTAATTCGTCAAGGAGCACAAGGGAATGGCATGTTCCGTGGTGAAGAATGCTTGCAGTCTCACTTAGCTCCACAAAGAAAGTACTTTCACCTAAAAGGGAAATTAGAAAGGTGACCAAAGATCTAAATTCTCACCAACTGTAACAGTGACCTGAATTTAGAGAGATGTGAGCCTCCCAGCCTCTCACCTGCCATGATCCTGTCCGATGCTCCCAGCCTAGTGAAGACCCTGTCAACTGGTGTCAGCCTTAAGCTCTCTGCAGGAACGTAGCAGCCAAGCTGGGCCAGAATGACCACAAGACCACACTGCAGAGAGCACACAGCATAGGATCAGATGCGTCAGTATAGCACACTAAAATATAATGCAAGTGCACAAAAAGAACATAGCTAAGTGGTGCAGACTGTCCACAAAAACAATGCTCTGCATTCCGCAAGATATAATTTGACTTTCCTATTTACTATAATATGCAAGACTGCAATTGTTTAATTAGGTATGGATGTCTTGGGCTTTGCAGCATCAACTGCTAAAAGAGCTAGACTAGTGCTCATTTAAACAGTTTTTAACTGAGAAAGTCATTAAAAGAAAAAGCAGTACACTATCAGCTGTTTTACATCTGCTGTACCACTTCCTATAAAACCCATCTTCAGGTGAACAATGGCAGCAGCTGCCCCCCTCACTCACGCAGCAGGAAGTGGAACTATACTTGCACCCGCAATGGTGGCTCCTCTGACTTCCTACCCAACTTGTTCTTCGGTCATTTTGCAATTCCTTAATTGGGCAGCACTAAATCAGGCTATGACTCCTGCTTCTGGCTTGCGGTATAGTATTATTAATTTTAAGTAATCATAGAATTACTTATCAAGCAAACTTCACCATTTACAATCTGATCTCTCTAAAACAGTGGTCCTCAGTCCTGGAATACCTCATTTCTGCTGGTTTCTGTTCAGACTGGGTCCTCGCCACTGCTAAGTGCTGTCACTAACTTAAATGCTGTCTTGTTCATCCATTTTCCCCCGCACTCGGGCCTTGCTTTCACAATTACTACAGTATTGTGCTTCTTATCCTTGTTACTGGGTAACACTGGTAGCTTTTGGTTTTTGAGGTCTTTTTTAAAATCTATTTTGAGCTCTTAATGAGATTTCTAATTGGCAGCAACCCTCACTGAGATGTGCAAGTTGAAATATAAGCACTTGGATTTAAGCAGGAGGAAAAACAGTGATTCACTGTAGGAGTGTGTCCAATACTATTTTCAATCCTACCCGTCTGTTAATCATCAATTGATCAAGTATCAAGAGCTGATCAGTGAAATAATGGAGCAAATTCTTTATTAGCAATGTGAACAAAGACTGCATCAATTAACATTTTAAGTTCCCATTTGGAACAAAAACCTGCAGACTCAGGGGTACTCCAGCACCAGCATTGAGAACCACTGCTTGAGCATGCAAGTGCTCAGTCACAGCTCGTTTCAATACGAGCAAGGTCTGCATTACCTGGATATTAGACTCCATTTGAAAGAAATATCTTGCATTTCCTCTCAAAGAGCCTTTAACACTTCCAAATGTATCAAGACACTTGAGGTACCTTTTCCAAGCGGTTTTCTTTTAAAAGGCAGGATACTGCTGTGATCGGAACATAAACCTAGCAGGGGGCTCACCTGTCTCATGAGGGTGGACTTGCCACCCATGTTAGGCCCAGTAACCAGCACGCAGGACGCCTGCCCGTCCTCCCCCTCCTCCCCACCAGCACAGCCAATGCAGACGTCATTGGGGATGAAGTCGTCTCCAAAGAACGTCTTGGCGATGCAGGGATGGCGGGAGCCGCGCAGCAGGAGGAAGGGCTGCGAGCCGGAGTCCTCAGGTAAGACCACGTCTGGGCGGCACATGGGCCCGTCTCCCCCCTGACTGTACCGGGCCAAGCAGAGCAGCACGTCTGGGGACAGAGTCGGCCTGCTGTCAGTTTGGCTGCCACTCCTCAGTACTATTCTATAACCCACACTCAGGGTTATTGAGTGCACCTCAGCAATGTGTGCTTATAAACTAGGTGGGTGCAAGAAGTTTTTTTAGTGGATCTCCAAATTCATTTAAAAAAATTACCTTCCTATCCTGCCAGACTCAATTATGCACTTATTACTCGGGCTATAAAATACTACCTGTTTAATTTGGAATCTGTGCTACTATTCAAACTTAAAATTAATCTCTTTATATTCTGGAATTAAGGCTTCTCAAAGAAGTGCCCAGAGGAATTTTTGTCCTTTAAAGTTTTAATGCGAGATAAGCACAAAGTGATGTAACCATATCTACACTACCTACATAAAATGGAAGAAACCAACAACCCAGAAAGTCAATGACGGAGAAAAACACTATCAAGACTTCGGGCACAAACAGTCTGTCTGTTTTTACTCCTTGAACACCACAGATCAATATTTATGAAGAGTTCTCTCCTTCAGGAAAAACAGCTACATGTAGTCTTTGCGGTACCCTGTGAAGGTATTTGACAAGGTAAATAGAGGAACACGCACACATTTATCAATCATGAAAACAGAAGGTCCAGACAAAGTATAAGCCGTCACACGACTCAGATCCCTTAAACCCTCAAATATTCTTATCGGATTATTCCGATATGCATGTCTTTGTTTGAACCACTTTACTATTGCACATAATCATTTACATCTTGAAAGTTTAGGATGTTAGATGCAAATGAATTCTTCATCTTTAGGCTGGAAAGTGGGCTGTAAACACTATACTTAGCATAGGGCTGCAGCATGTAAACCTGCACTTCCTGCTGTTCCAATATGCATCTCTAGAGTGGGAGAATTGTAAAGCGCTACACTTAAGAGGTAAACTCCCACACTAAAAGGATGGGTCATGAGAATGCAGCAAGCCAACAAATTTGGATCCTAAACCTATTCTAGATAACCATGTTACAGAGGTTAACTGTAGCAGAACTCAGTATACTTATTATTGTGACCACATGTAGATGCGTGCGAGTTTACCTAGGACTGCCATGCACTCCACTGCAGTCTGCCAGTCTTTGTGATTCTTGTCAAAGTTGTAGAAGAGCCTCCTCATGCAGTCTTTCAGTGCTCCATCCCTCTTCTCTTCCCAGCTCACCAAGTCCCCCAGCAGTCGCTCAATGTCCTTGCTCCAGTAGCGCTTGCAACCCTTCTTGGTGGACTTGACCTCGTAGTCTTCAGGCACATACCTGTCCGTGACGCTGTCTGGAATTTCCATCTGGTAGCGATTCCTGCCAGTGCCCCAGTATACTATAGCCTTGCAGCCCAGACGTTTGCGCTGCCGGTCAAGATACTCCTGCAGGGAGGCCTCTGTTTGCTTGATTCCAATCAGAGCCTGGTCAAATTCTGGGTCAAAGCCACTCTTGGGAGTTATGATGCCAGTGTTGCGAGCCTTCTGGTGGTCAAAGGCTGTGTCCCACCTGTTTAGCTCCCCGGACAGGTCTGGGAAAAGCCCCTCTTCACTTTCAGCTTGAAAGATGACCACCTGCCTCAGCAGCTTAGACCTGAAGTCCTTCACAGCTGGCTGAAAGGCTGAAATAATCTGCTGCATGATTTTGAAGCCTTCTAGGGCAGAAAGGAAGTCTGCAATCTTACGCTTGCTATAGGTAGTCTCCTCGTACAGGATGGCCTTACTGTCAGGGTGATCTTTGCTTTTCAGGGGAGAGCCCATGCTGTGGATCTTGCTCAGTAGTCTTTCCAGGTCAGGAAGCTTCTTTAACAACTCAGCAGATTCTGCCATCTTGTCCGGGACAGCCATGAGATCCTCCAGGGCATCCAGTCGGTCACTAATGGAGAAGGGATTGCACAGCGGAGCACATAACCATTGTTTCAGGAGCCTTTTACCAAATGGTGTGCAACAGGTATCCAGCCTCTCCAGCAGTGTGCCCTCTGCTGTGCCTGTTGCTGCATTCTGCAAGATCTCCAGGTTAGTCAGTGCAACACCATCTAACACCATGCGCTGCTGGGTCTTGGCAAAGAAGCTGGTGGATCCCCCAGCCTGGTTCATTTCCACATCAAGGGGAACATACTCCTCAAATTTACCCATAGACAGCAGCTCTTGGTCCACCAGACACTTCTTCAGGTAGAACACACAGCCGCCAAGCGCAGACAAGGCCAGCTCATACCCCTCCCCAGGTGTGAGGCCCAGAGTGTCGCTCTCTGAGGTCATGGCTCTGAGCACAGCAGGCAGGGTCTCCTTAGCATCTCCATTTTTTGTACCGTTCTCTTTAAAGTAGTCCTCCTCAGCGAGGACTTTTAGTGTTTTAGAAGCATCCCAGAACTGAGATCCAGGATGCAAACCCTCCTGTATGGCAGAAGCCAGGGAAGCTTTCAGAATCTTTCTAGTTTCGGCAGAGGGGTTTCCCTTTTCAAAAAGCACTTGAGCTGGATTGTAGTGTGCAACTAAAGTCCTGAAACGGGAACAGTGGCGATCGTCTTGAAACTGACCTACGTAGAACTTGCCCACCGAAGTGTCCACGAAACTCACCCCGTAGGTGTGCTGGCACCCAGAGGTCTCCTCTGCCGCCTTCTCCTTGATACATAGCAGGTACTTGCTGTGGCTCTCTGAAGGTGCACCATCCAGGACACTGTAGGTCTGGGTGCCTTTGGTGATCACTCTGCACACTTCCCTGCGCACCACCCTGTCAAACTTAGTGGGACGTACCATGCTTTTGCATCTAGCCTCCATCATCTCTGGGGTCTCCAGCTGCTCCACTCTTGCCACTTTGTACCCCTTTTGGACGAGAACATCAGAGAAGCGAGCAAATCCAATCTCAGGGAAGCCCGAGTGAGCCCACGTACCCTTCATGAAGGTCAGCCCTAGCTCGTTCACCCCTATAACAGCATCCATGTGATACAGCTCATAGAATTTACCCACTTTGTAGAAAAGCACAGCATCAAACATCTCAGACTTGAGCTGCCACCACCTGCGCATGCCAGGAGTGGCTTTGTTGAAGAAGTCCTCTGGGACAAAGAGAGTACAGGGATCATAGTCAGGGTCGGTCTGTTTCCGTCTCTTGGCATCTTTTCTTTTGCCATCCTGAAGCCAGTCCAATTTTTCGTGGTCCCAGACTGTGGCGCCACTGCCAGCAGCTCCCCCAGAACTTGTCTGGCTTTCGAAAGTCTCCGGAGCAGAAAAGGCAGACAGCCTGGACCTGGTATCCACAGACACGGACGGGGATCTCTTTGGCGTCTCAGAGGAGCTGCCCATCTTCAAGGCTCTTTCAGGCTCCCTCTTGCGCTTGACGGGTTTGACGGGGCTCTCCGGCTCGGACTCCGTTTCGGGTTCGCTGACCTCGCGTTCGTCCACCCCACTGCTGCTGGCCTCGTCGCTGCTGGCCTCCGCCTCCTCGGGCCTGAACTCTTCGTCCGAGTTCTCGCTGTCCGACGCCACCGTGATCCGGCGCCGCTTGGTCTTCTGCTCAGGCTCCCGAGTCCTCCTCTTGGTCCTCCGGCTGGCTCCGACCTCCTCCTCATCGCTCTCTGATGATTTGTCCACCTAGGAAGTACATCAAAGCCTTTAATGTGACCTTTCCCCTACCGAGTTTGCAAAAATAAAATTATTTCCATAGTGTTTCACTTATCTGGGGGGTATTTAACCAAAATTTTGATGGTTTGGGCACAAGCCATTTTCACCATCGGACGTAAAAGGATTCTTTTTGCAACTTCCTTCCTTCACCTTTAAATACCTGCCTTGTAACTCTGGTAAGGTGTGGCCTTTAACACCTTGGAGCAAATACACAGATGACATTTCAAGAAAATAGTAATGGATACTACATCAACTCCAGCCTACGCAAACAGAGCAGCTCACCTCCATCTCTTCCTCGTCTTCATCATCAGAGGGCTCTGTGCACACAGCAAGCTGCAATCTCTTCTCTGGGTCGTCTTTCATGGCACTGTCTGCCATCTCCATTGCCCTCCGGATCACTGGCTTCCCGCTGAAGAACGTGCCACCCACCTTTGCATCACTGGAGTCTGAGCCTGAAGCAGGGAACAGGATCTTGAGCAGACTCAGGAGCATGGTAGTACATGACAGAATAAGTACTGGACATTTCAAAAGATTTTAAACAGTCCGACAGAAACAGAGAAAAAAAAAGTGTAAAGTACTTACAAGCTAAACTATATAAAAACACTACAAGCTATGCTATACCATCAGAATTCAAATGCATGTTTAACCATCCAAACTAATTTTTTTTTTTGCTTTGGGTAGTGAATGTTTCATTTAATTTCAAAGGCAGATTAAATTTTTTTGATCGAAAGCAGGCGTGGCCGTCCTCACCCTCATACTCCCGGATGTACTTTGTGCTGACCCAGCCCCTGCTGGGGGGCTCGTCGAAGAACTGCACGTGCAGGCGCTGCGCCTGGCCTCGTCCCCGCAGCTGCTCCCCGCTCACAGGGTGGGGGTACACCAGGCACGGCCACCAGGGGTGCCCCTCCAGCTTCGCCCATACCAGAGCTCCCGCGCGGAACTGGCACGACTCACTGCAATAATAAGACGTCTTACACTTATGCAGCGTTTTCCTGGACACTCCTCTCAAAACACTTTACAGGTAATGGGGATCCCCTCCACCACCACCTGGATGATGCGCCAGTACACTCGCCTATCAATGGAGAGGAGAACAGAGTGATGAAGCCAGTTCAGAGATGGGGATCATTAGGAGGCCATGATTGGTAAAGGTCAGGATGCCGGGGCAACACCACTACTCTTTTTGAGAAACGCCCCGAGATTTTTAATGACCACAGAGAGTCAGGCTCTAGGTTTTACATCTCATCCGAAGGATGAGGCCTATAGTTGTCCCCGTTACTATACTGGGGCATCAGGACCCACACAGACTGCAGGGTGAGCGCCCCCTACTGGCCCCACTAACACCTCTTCCAGTTTTTTTCCCCCCCCAGGAGGTCTCCCATACAGGTACTGGCCAGGCTCACACCTGCTGAGCTTGAGTGGGTTGCCAGTTGCGAGTTGTGGTGATATGGCTGCTGGCAGCAAGAACAGAACAGCCACATGCAGGCTCACAGACATGGGACTTCAAAACATAATAATTTAGGAACGGTCAAGGTCCTCAAATGCCTCTAGTGTCATGTTGTTAGTTCTTCCAGGTTCAATAACTGTCACATACGAATGATTCAAATGTGGGTGGCTTTAAATTTTTTTGCTTAAACGCTTTACAGGAACATACTCTTCCCTTCTCTGCCACAGTACCTGAGCCTCTGACCCCTTATCATCAGCAACAGTTCAGCCTTGAAGGAACACCTAGTAATCCAACACCACAAAAAGTACCTCTAACCTCTGTAGTTCTTTTCCTTTCTGAAATCAAGATTAAGGTAACTCTTTTGAACTCGGGAGAGCTGCCCCAATTTTAGACCTTCTTCACATAACATCGGTTAGGATATTGGGAATAGGGATGAGGATACCTACTGAAGACTTGGCACTTGAAAACACTGAATACAGATAATCTAGAGCCGATTTATTTTTTCTTTCTCCAATGTACGAATGTCACTGCACATCTCATCGGTTAAACAATGCATGCATTTCAATTGTAAACTCCTAACTGGACTGAGCAGACTTCCTCCCCCGCGCCCTTTCTTCCAGCACAGTTACCGACTTTATTGCACACGCTGTAAATTACAGCCCCCAGCCACAAATTCTCCGCTGGGAGAGCAGTAGAGCCCGGATTGGGATTAGACAGGCAAGTCCCAACAGGCGTGCCAGAACATGGCGGAAGACGTGAACGTCTACGCAGCAAGAGAAGCCATCCACACTTAAGGAAGTTACACTGATTTACTGTAGGGAGAGAGCACGCCAATCAAGCCAGATTTCTGCAGCTGCCCTCAGTGGGGCGGTTGTACTCAACAAGCATTACAAGGTTTCCCGCCATATTCTGGACCATAATCTTTTGCGCTCAGGACATGATAATTTACAGGAAGTTACTGACGATCAGTAACGGAATGATGGTAATCAGCACCGTTGAAACTGTACATGTGCTAAGTTTAAAAAGAATAACTCTCTTACGAGGCACGTAAGCAGTTGTTTGAAAGAACAGGACAGCACACACAAACTAATACTGCAACGCTGTGAAGGACTTCAGATGATCTTCACTTATTCTCACAGTGTAATTATTATTTTTCCTCCCTTAATGACACAGCACAACACAACTACTGATTGCAAACACCAGCATATATTATTAACTAACAGTAAAAAGAAAAGTTGGATATTCACCTTTCTTTAACCGCAGGCTTTTTCTCTGCAAAAAGCTTACTGATCCCAGCTTTGACTGTTGTTTTGCTTGACTTCGCCGGGGCTTTCTTGCTGCTTGCAGAACTTGCTTGTTTCGCTTCTTCTTTGGGGGAAGTGTTAGATTTGCGCACCGCAGACGGCAGATCCGCTTCTACAGGAGACGCGTTAGTTTTCTGCTTACTGGAAATAGGTGGCGATTTAGTAAAGAACTTGAAAATATTGCTCTGCTTGGCCATGCTAGCTTATTACTGGCTTGTTACTAGGAGTCTCTGAATCAAACCTACTATTACAAATCTAGACTTGCATCCCTGACGCTATCTATCCGCCTCTCCGCTCCACCGAGAGTCAAATGGAGTATTGGCGCTCGCGGGAAATACCCAAGGAGGAAGGTAAAGGGTCACAAGGAGGAGGTGTCTAGTCAGAACGCAGCCAATGGGAGGGCGCGCTGCTTGCGTAGGCCTGTTTCCAGCGAATGACGAATCGAGTGTTGTGATCAGCGCGGCGAGCACATGGCTGCGGAGTCAGTGCTGACTCAGCTACCCAACACATGGAGCGATGCACTGGTTAGGAGCTAGGGAGAGTACTAGCATAGCACCTAGAGGTCCAGTGTGTATCAGTATCATTTACTATTCGTAGTTCTCACTGCTACTTAAAAACTGCTCGTTGTAAAATGGGTTTTAGTGTTCGCTATGCAGGATAGTGTTCTGCCCGATTCTGCCGCCCGTCGGTAAGCACTATTATGTGCGCTGTCATGAAACTGATTTGTTAACAATTGATATAATTCATATCGATTATAAAATATAAATTAAGCGATCAATAAGTCATCAATATAATTTTTTAAAAAAATATCATCGTGAAACTAGAATTTCTATCTTCCTATGCCCTGTAGTCTACAGTCAACACATTTGGATATACAGTAGTAGAAGCATTTCAGATTATTTATAATTTATGATTATAGTGTCTCATTGGGTATTGATTTATTGCTAAACATTCAAATTTGTGCTTACATTGTGATATGAATATGACCCTTAGTGCGTTGCTTTAGAGCATCTGTGTAGGCCTGAGGTTTTCAGCCGGGAGTCCCAGAAAGCAATGCGAGACTTTAGCACTGCAGCCAGTGTAAAAGCAGCACGTTAGCCCAGGAACTGTCTAGACAGAGCGGGCAGCTTGAGGTCTTTTTTACATATGTTCTGTTATATATAGTAAAACATAGCAGGACTGATTATCATAGCTGTAGACTTCAATTTTTTTGTTTTTTTTTAAATGGGTATGCATTATTCTTGATGGGGAATTCTTGTGGACGGTTCACCCTGGCTGGAAAAGGGTGAATACCCCTGAAATCTGCTGACTGAAGTCTTGCAAACTTTTTTTTTCAGCAGTAGAGGGAGCCAAAACCCAGCTGAAGAGCCCAGAAGGGGTCAGTGGAGGGAGTCTTTGCATAGACTCTGAACCGGTGTTAAATCCTCCATCGCCTGGATCCAGGTAACATCCCTAAAATTAACTTCAGACCCCAGTGCTGTACTTCGAAACAGTGTCATACATTTTGGTAATTGGTAATGTTATATGATGTGCATTGTTTCAACCTACCGCTGCTGTTTTGATAAGTTAAAAAAATATTATTGGTTAGAGCAATATAGCCCCAGTGTTAAACATGCTATGATGTCACCTTTCTGATGTTTAAAAATGTTGCATTAGAAAACAAAATGACACAAAAAATTGAAACAGCTGAACAGTTGATCATGGATTAAATCAAAGTTATTTAAGAATAATAATGGCAACTGTATGAATATTATATTGTTAAATGATAATGAGAACCTGTATAGGACTAACTGGTTGCTGAAAATGGATAGATGGGTGTAAATGTACACACGCATCTTAATTTTATAACAATGTGATATTTGTTTATTTATATAGTGTTTTATTATATTGCATTGTACTGTGAAAGTGTGTTTACTCTGAATCCGAATAAAACCTGACACCACTTGGAGCACAGTCCCAGTGTATCCAGTAGATGCTGCTAGTGATACATACAAAACTGTATGCTGAAATTTGCTGCATTTTTGGAACTTCAAGGTAGTAGTAACAGTAATAATTAATAATTGCTTACACTTATATAGCACTTTTCTGGACACTCCACTCAAAGCACTTTACAAGTAATGGGGATCCCCTCCACCACCACCAATGTGCAGCATCCACCTGGCAGCCATAGTGTGCCAGAACGCTCACCACACATAAGCTATTAGTGGGAAGGAGAACTGAGTAATGAAGCCAGTTCAAAGATGGGCATTATTAGGAGGCCATGAGTGATAAGGGGCTTTTTTTTACAGTATAGTGTCCCCATCACTATACTGAGGCATTAGGACCCACACAGACCACAGAGTGAGTGCCACCTGCTGGACTCACTAACACCTCTTCCAGCAGCAACCTTAGTTTTTCCCAGGAGGTCTCCTATCCAGGTACTGACCAGGCTCACACCTGCCGAGCTTCAGTGGGCTGCCAGCTGTGAGTTGCAGGGTTGAAAGCGTGCATGGATGGAGGGACATCGTGGACAGCTGGTATACCCTATTGTTTGTACTATCATTGACCCCAGCAATTAAGTCCTTGTTGTCCCTTAATTATTTGTACCAAAATTGTTTGTTGCTGTACATTGTGCAAAATGTTCTGTAGCAAATTAATTTGATCAGCACCTGTATTTATAGCAGAGGTATTGAGCTCCTATCCTAGAGCCACAAGTATTTTTAGTTGTCACTGATCTCTTAATTCTATATTAAGAGATAAGATAAGATAAGATCACTTTATTAGCCATATACAATTTCTTGCATTAGGAATTAATCTTTTCGCATACCCCAGCTTGCTCTCCATGAGACACACAGATAGGGAGAGAGCCTGGGGTCAGAGCAAAGGGTCAGCCATTGTACAGTGCCCCTGGAGCAGTTGGGGTTAAGGGCCTTGCTCAGGGGCCCAACAGAGTAGGATTCCACTGCTAGCCACGGGATTTGAACCGGCAACCTTCCAGCGACAGGCGCAGATCCTTAGCCACAGTGCCACCGCTCCGCCCCCCTGTTAAGTTAATAATGAGACCAATATTATTGGTCTCATTATTAACTTATGAATAAATTAATTTCCCTTTCTAGGTTAAAGGCAGTATAAAACCTGTTGGACAGCATCGCCCAAGAGCTGTAGTTCATGACCCATGATTTTTTTTAAATTACCTTGTAAGACTGATGGTTTGTACGAACCTTTAGTTATATCGGCAAAATGTTTATGCCAGAAACAGAGCTAATTATGATACCTTCTGTTTACTCAGGTGAGGAAACAAATGCATTAGTGCCACTAGTCAGTATCTGGGGTTCCAGGAGGCAATCAAGCAAAACATTTAGAAATGTGCTTTAGCCAAGAGTTTTAATAAAAATGTAGTCTTCCTACACTGCCGTCAGTTACATTGCAAAATGCCCCGATGTCTGTTTCTGTCAGAAGCATTCTCTGCTGTCATGGAAGCACATCACAGTCTATCCAATAAGGGTTCTACTCATAAGGCTGCCTATTCCGAGAGCACTGCACATTCCTGGTGAAATTAACTTACATTGTTGCAGACAGCATGATGGCAAAGTGTTTAGCATTACCAAAAACTGGCCTGGAAAAATTGGCCCTGGTGTAAGTGTGTGCATGGCTGTAAGGTCATCTCAGGACAACCACTTTATGAACTCTGGGGGTTACAGCAGCCTTAACAGAACCCCAGTGGGCAGCAGGTTTATTAGCTCAAGCTTGAGGTCTGTTTTAGTTTTGCTCAAAATGCTTCATTTTCATGTTTAATATTCTGAAGAGTCATACGCAGCACTCAAGATGTAGCAGCAGGCACTGGCTGATTAAATCTGACAGATAACTGCATTGACTGCTTTACCTCTGCACTGGGAACTGAGTGCCCAGCAGGAAACTCAGTAACAACAATATTTTACTCCGTACAACTTGTCAACATCAGTTATAATAGTCATTAACTTGTGTTTGTTATAAAGTAGATGCATATAAGCACAGTCGTTTGCATGTATATTGATACTTTTGACATCGTTTCCAAATCACATTGTAGAAGGCAGCACTCAGATGTGTGCAGGTCATGACGTTGTGGTCTACCTTAGTGTATCTGCCATTCCCGTTAGTAAATTAGAAAAATTTAAGGTGACAGATTGTTGCACTAAAGTTTCAAGCCATGATCTGACTGGTTGTCATCGGGTTCAAAGCACTTTGTAAATAGAGAGTAATGCACAATAAATAAATTCAACTCTGGGCCTTGTGAAAAGTGTACCTTGTGCTGTACTAAAATGTTTTTTTGTTCTTTATTTTGTCAACAAGTGCCTGTTTAATGTTTGTTCCATAGGTCATAGGTGGATTAGTATTCTGTATATGTTGTGTCAATGTTGTGTCTTTAAATAATACTTTCAAGATTGGGAAAGGGACTCTCCCCTCAGCTAAAGAACATTTCAGTGTTAACTCTTTCACTGGCCGCAACGAGTGCCATGTTTTGTTACTTGAAAGATCAGTTGAAACTTTTCTTTGCGTTACATATTAGGGCAGTTTGGTAATTGGAGGATTGCACTGATGGCTCCTTTCAGTCCCTGTTTAAAGCTGCTAATAACCATTAAAGAGGCTAGAGTAATTAAATTATTTCATTGTATTTAACAAGGGTGTACAGTATGATTCTAATAGGAGTTTGTAATGAAGGTATATGGATTATTGTACAATGAGCAGACCATCAGTGCAGTTAGACTCAGTTTGACATTTCAGCACCTTCCTCTTTTTCTCAGGCTATACTCTTTACATAAAGAGAACTAGCAAATTGGTATTTATATGCTTTAAGCAGGAGTTAAAAATGTAAGTTTTCAAATAGATCCTGTTTTTGAAATGAAGGTGACATTTTCAGTTTGGCTGGTAGCTTGGAAGTCACTTACTGATTCTGTCCATAATTCATTGAACTCAAGCAGTTTTATAAGGCTGGTTCCAAAACATTTCAATAGCTATTTTAATCAAGATCTGACTTTAATTTTGCCGAATCATCTTCCAGTATTTTTTAAACATTTAAATAATTCCTGAGGTCTAAAATGATCACAGCAGTGATGCAAACTCACTTTCAAAGCCCTGGTGAAAGGGTGTGAGGTGCTGAGCTGTGCTATCGACAAGGATGAATAATATTTTAGCACATCAAGTGTTATGATCTCTTCTCATTATAGCTGTCTAAAAGCAGCAACAAACTAAAATAAAGTAAAGGAAAAATCAAAATGGTTAAACAGGTTTTCATTTTTAACTTGTTTATAATTCTAAAAAGCTATTTTGAATGTGAATTTAACTCAATCATTTTCTTAAACAACAAATGTATTTTTCTTCCTTAAGGACTGTCTCAGCTTTGAAATTGTGTGATGATATCGATATTAACAACTAGCACAATCTTTATTTTACCCATTTACTCAGTTTCTGTTGGTTGTTTTCTCATGCTACATGAGTGGCAGTTTTAGAATACTGTTTGTGTACATGAGTATATTGCACACTTTGCCATTGGGTATTGGAAAGAGATTATGAAGACACTGCTGAGGACACACAATGAAACTAAGAATCTCTCTAGAGAGTTTTCAGCTTGGTTTTGATACTGAATCCTGTAATAACTAAAAGTGACTTTCATCCCTAGGAAAAAAGCCTTGTGTTGTCATTGCTGTGATTGTGTTTTTTACAAGTGTCACGAAAGCCTTTTTATGATTATGCAAATGTAGCTGGTAAGGTCGTGGACCATGTGCCTCTTCTTAGGTGCAGCGTAGCTGGAGTGAACAGGAGCCAGCCAGGCTGTGGCACAGAGAGAGGGTGATGAAGCACTCTGAAACACTGTCACCCCCAGCAGAGTTTTACAATCTTGCTAGAAGGGTATGTGCTGAAACCACTGAAGACCATTGTGCTGCTGTGTCCGTTGTGCTCGTTACACCCACGTCTGTTCTATTTTTGCACTGTACCGTGGCAAGACAACAAGGACCTTGTTATAAAGGAAAGTCAGTCTAATCAGTATAGAATGTCATACAGTTAAATATAAAATTAGTTGCTAAGCTCCACTGGGCCTCAAATGCAGTTTCTCAAAAGTCAACAGAAGAGATTTGATATATAATCCCTTAAAACATTACAATCCCTTAAAATGTAGGCTATGGAAATAATTAGCACAGCATCAACTGCCTTATCTTAGGTGCACACCAGCAACTCTTAAGGAGCATCTGAAGATCTGATGCCTCTAAAGGGACAATTGATAGGAAAGAAGAAGCAGAAATTGAGGAGGTGTGGGGATGTGTTAGAGATACATTTGGAAGCTGCTGTTCTTTTGGAAAAGATTTATATATTCTTAAATTAAGATTTTAACAAGCAGGAACATTTAGTTTACTAAAAATCAGCTCAATTATCGTGCTCCTGAACATACATGTGCCGTATATGAACAGAAAAGATGCAAAATTTTGTTGCCAAACAAGTGTCCATTGAAGTAGTCAGTCCTACTAAACGAGATGTAATTCCCTTTCTACTTCAATTCTTTCAGCATAGTTTCGGTGCCAATTCCATCAAGCCTTTTTTCTTTCATTTCCAGCTTTTTAATGTTTAATTCCACCCATGCTATTATTCAGTTTCTTGCCACTTTCTTTATTCTTAATCTAGTCCTACTTATTGTCCATTAAATTTCATAATTCTGCATTAAAAGAGAAGCAACCTAACACCTGTTATCATTTTTTATTTCCACTTTTAATAGCAGTAATGTTTATTTATATTTATGACAGTGTGATGTAAAAACCATAGGCTATGTTGTAAGTACAGTGGAGTGTATTGCCTCAGACCAAAAGCATCCAGTTATGCATATAGCTATAAAGACCCTTTTCTACTCAAGGCATGACTCAAGGCATGGAGGTGCTCCCAGGGGCTGGTGGCATTTCAAAGTCTAATAGCTCTTCAGAAGTGGAGTGTAATATCTGTGCTGACAGGAGACTAAATCACTAAAGCAGAGTCAAGGTGCAAGTTCTTGAGCAGTTGCATTCATTTAGAATAATGAGCCCCTTTAAAATTCAGGAGATCTGAGATGTACCTAGGAGAAGTGGTTAGGGTCTTCGCTCAAATCTGTTTGTGGGGTCAAGATCCAGGTAGGACACAGGAGTACGAAGTGCCCCCAGTGTTGTAGATAATAATGATAATGAACTGATGTTGCAGGACAATTTTTTGAAAAGCACCACTTAAATTTCTATTTCTATTCTAACTTAATATCCTAAAATACAACTTAAGGTGTCAATGGAGTTCACACCCACCTGAAATATTAAAGTAACAGCTGTTAGGATGAGGACTTTGAACATACTAGGTATGTACACAATGTTTAAATTCTGTGATATTGGCAGAATGCCTATGTAAGTCCATGTTGAGCTCCCTGTATACTGTAGTCATCTAATAGACATTTTTGTCATTATTATATGCATGCATGCTACTGTATAACATAAGAACTATTAGAATTATTCTTCTGCATTTTACCTAGTTTAAGTATGTATTGATATATTTAGTCCTATTCAATTTTATCAAACCTTACTGTAAAGATTTCAAAATCCTTCATCTATTTTAACAAATCTCTACAGCCATTTGTCTTCAATTTTTGCTGTAACTGGAGCTCAGAAAGTATAGCATTATTTGAAAAACTGTTCCCAAACTCACAAGCATTACAGAGGCTACAGCTCACCTTAGTCCTCAGGCTCATGAATACAGTAAGGATGTACTGTACTGTATTCAAAAAGTGACTTTATAAAAATAATATCACATACTGTACTACAGTAATTTACTAAACATAAAATAATCATAATATTATTAATTAAAATAAGTGCACTTATATCTTTTCACATTATATATTACATGTGTATACTGAATGTACTGTATACAAATATTTATCTGTGTTCTATAACTTGAGTTTGTAAATAGTACAGTATCTTGTACTCCCAATACACTGAATTAATGGAGATGGATGAGACGTTAGGAAGTTGAATACTGTACAGATAAACATAGTGATGACAGATTATTCACAAGATTAGATTAAATGTACATTATGTGAACCCCTTTTGCACATTGTATTCATTTCAAACCTAATTTCAAAATGTATTTTGAAAATAATAAAATAATAAATAAAATGTAATCTGGTCTTTTCTTATAAAGGCACAAAATAAACTCAACACTCAAGCCTGTTTGGTGTAGGCAAAAATTTTAAGCATATTTTTAAAATAAAACCACAGAAAATTGGAGTACAAATACAGCTAAAAAATCTTGATGTTTTCAGCTTGAAGCAAGATACTGTACACTGTTGAAATGAGAATATTAGAAAAGTCAGTATCAGGTATGACCTCAGTGAGGATTAATGCAATCCTGCCAGTGTTAAATGATAGACCTGATCATTTTCTGGATACAACTGTAGGCTGTTGTACCACTTATCCTGTGCAGCTGCAGCCAGCTGGAGAAGGTTGGTCAGTCATAGTTTTTTCCTGTTGATAACAGGAGAATTGGTCTCACAGATGTTGTCTTGGACAACAAAACTGAAGCTTTCCAGGGCAAGAACTCGTTTCCTGGTTTCATGGAAATGGAAAATGATATTAGTAGTTGTTTATTCATTTGATCCATAGTCTTTTCCATTGCGAATTATGGGCTGATTTATGTTGGGAAACCTGCATTTAAAACTGTACAGTTCAGGAGACAATAGAAACAGTACAGTGCAGTACAAAAAACAGTTCCTGTGAGGAGTGGATTACAGTCTGGAACACAGAAGGGTCAAGGATATGCAGACAGGAGCTGAGAGGGAATGCAGTTCTGGCGTTTGTGCAGCAAGTCTTTTATTAGCAGGAAAAAGCTACAGTCCCTCTGTAAATCAATTTTGCAGGAACCGAGTGACAAAATCAAATAATGAACTCGGCTTCATCTTTGAAATGCTGTGAAGAAATCGATGAGAAAATCAAACATGCTAAGTCATCCTGTTTGTTTCTTAATGCTCATGCTTTTCGTTTTCAAACTTGATTCCTCTTTGTGTGATGAGTTAGGAGTCAAAATCCTGCAAAATGCAGCATGTTTGTGTCCTGAGGTATAACCAAATATCTTTGCAAAATGAGAAAAATGCATCCTGATATTAAGCTATATTTTTATTCATGAACAAATTTAATTAAAGTGTATATCAGAAAAGGAACAATGCTAATTTTTCCTTTCTGTTTTTCTGGTTTGCTCTGCATATTCCAGAGTAATTAGGTGTGAATGTTTCATCATTAAGTCAAAACAGCCAATATTTTTGAAGAGAAAAATTACCAACCACAGAAAAGATCAGGAATCCTTCTGCAGCTATGAGTGCAGAATAAATTGGAAATGATTAATTCATTGTAGTTAAGGGTTTAGTCAATTTCTTTGTCAGCTCCCCTTACCCCCAAATAAAACAGATTTTTTTTTGTTTTAAGAAAAGTTGGTTTCAAGATTACAGTACAGATAAGTACAGTAGATTGTGGGTCTGGATTACCGTAAAGCACATTTACCCTGAAAAGAATTACAATGAGACTCAGCCTGACAGAGGCAAAGTTTGTGACATTTCAAAACGTTTTGCTGTTTTTAAACCTGAACTCAGACATGCTGCTTTGCTGCTTTGGAAATGTCTGTGTTATTCATGCTTTGACACCAAATTGCAGAAAAACATGTGCTTAGATTAAATGAATAAATGTAAAAAATTGGAGTGTTGTCTAATATACAAGAACAAGCCTGGTGTGGGAGAAACAGACACTTAGCACTGCATTTCTAATAGACTGTAAAGAATGAATTTCAAGCTGTTATTTCATAAGAATATAGCCACTTATACATCAGAAACAGATGTGATTGTTGTTTAGCGTTTGTAAATGCACTAAAAAACATTGTTAGATGTCAATTAGCCTGCATCATTATGAGCATTTTTCCCAGTATTTAATTCTCTTGTTTCAATTGGGGCTTTCATGTGCTTAACCACAACATTGTGTTGCCCTTGCTATTATTGTGAGGCCTTGGCAACACACTTTACTAACTATTGCTGCTGAGTAATGGGCAAGGTTATTTATCCTGCTGTAGAACACAGGTTTGTTAGGGATAAGTCTAACGGTAAGAAAAGATTTCTGATCTGTATGGAAGGCAAAAAAACAAGCAGTATTGTTTCTTTTTCATTTTAATGAAATTTTAATGAATTTTTTCATTTAAGTTAAACCAAAACCTTTGGAAACTTGAAATTCCCATGTGATTATGCTGTCCTGAAGATACTACTTTTCACCCCTCAAACACTGTCTTCATTTCTGATCTTTAGTTTAGCTTATTCTTTGCTGTTAAATACACATTCTGACTTTTTTAATGGTATTTGAATCTGTTCAATGATTTGTCTGAACATTTAGGCTATTAGGACTGCTTAAAAGATGTGAGAAACAGCTTTGGTAGTATTTTACACCATTCCTGGTTTTTACATGATGAAATATATATTAGTTACTCAATTGAATTAAAAACAACTTAGGTCCACCTTTTCTTAAATCCCAAAACAAAAATCCTCCATAAATATATACATTTATTGATTTGTTGATGTGATTTGTTCTTTCTAATTCTTCTCTATGCAATGCTTTTGATATCCAAATTGTAAGTATAAAGTATAATGAGAATGAAAATTAATTCTGCTTTTGTCCCATCACAATGCTAAAGGAAGTGGAATTGTCTTGATTCTGACAGTCCTGCTTCCTGTAGCATTGTAATTGGACTTCAGCTAATTTGTATGTTCTTAACACACATCCTACAATGGAAGCACATTTGTGACTGGAGCTGAGTAAGATCATATCAAAATTGCAGAATCAACATTTTTTAGCCTACAGGTTTGGGATTGGTTTGCTACACTTGGTGTGTAGATGCTTCTCAGTGAGTTTCTCCCACTCAGAGTCTGTTTTTCTCCAGTGCTACAGTGTGTAAGGGATAGGGAGTAGGGTAAAGGTTGTCCTCACTCAGTTCTTTGATCATTTTGATTGCTCATGTCTTGTGGTTCAGACTAGAGAATTGTAAGCATTATCTTGTTAGCTGTTTGGTATCTGCTCTCAAAGTGGATATGATCACATGATTCACATCCCTCATCATTTGTGTAGTTTATGAGCAATATGATAAAGCAGGGAAATGTGTGACAAATCATTGTGTATTCTGTGGAAATACATAAAAATTACGAACTTTGCAGGAGTAGCAACAAAAATGATCATTTTCTGTTACTTTTTTGCTGCCCTGTTTTCAGCACTTTTTAAAATTTTCTTCTGCAACAACCCATCATCTGAAGAATATATCGAGCTCAGGTTTTAAATGTGGTAACACATCAATCAGCCAAACAGTAAACTGTAAAGACGATGGATTCTGCTCATACTGGATATTTAAAAGTCTATGGACAGAAAATATATCCGGAACTAAAAAGGCTACACAGGCCATAACAAGGAATAACACTGGAGAATTGACTGGTTTTAAGGAGCTAGTCCTGCAGGGAAGAATGAAAGGATCAGGTTGAGAAGCTCTGGAACACAGCTTCTTTGGATCTCAGCACTTTGAAGTGAATAGAAGAATTGTTTAATTGACTCATCCTTGTTTAATGTTGCACTCACACAACTTAGAAGCCGATTCAGGTTCTATTGATTACATCTTCCTCAAGAAAGCCATTTTGGCTTTAGCAGCTATCTCTTTATCAAAAAGAGGAGGACAACTGATAGACTGGCACGAAACTGACTTCCGTCTGTTTGAAGACACAGGAAAGTAAACAAAGGAAAAAAACGGGATTTGACTGATTTACTTGTAAAGAGTGGTTCTGCATAGGATAATTTTCTAAATTAAAAAGCAGGCCAGTTTGTTTTACAGAATGACAGATTTTTTAAAGAATGTGCATTGTATTAATATAATGTAATGACAAATGAAGATCATTTGTTATACCTCTTGTTGAGGTCAAACCTTTTGTTTTGGTTGTACTGGTGTTTTTACCAGGGTAGATGCTCTGATCTGGTAGGCTATGTGTGAGGTAACAGTTCTGATAGAAATGATTTTAGTCATCCTGTTGATTTAACATGAACTCTGGCTTGAGCAATCAACCTGTCAGTCAGCCGGTCAAGTGCATAGTCACCATTGTAGAAGTAATATTGTAGGTATATTACTGCTTAAATCACCGGTTACCGACCCGGGTCCTGGTGACCACACACCGACTGGCTTTCATTCCAGCCCACCTTCATTAGGCCGCTGAAGCCTGACTTGATCTACGAGTTGCTTCAATTTAATATTTGCATTTTGTTTCTAGTCAGAAGTTTGGGATTTTATTTCACTTAAAAAAATACAGCGGTTAAAGCGCCAGCGTGTTTAAGAGCTGGGAACAAACAGTTCAGATCTTATTCTGAAGTCAATGAAGGGTTTGATTGTGTAACTGAGGGCTCAGCTGGAACAAAAACAACAGGTGTGTAGGTCACCAGCACCGGATTGGGAATCTCTGGCTTACACATTGTAAAGACCACAGTGCATATTACTGCTCTGTATTTCTTCCTCTAAAAATTTAGACCCATTGGGTTTTCGTTCATGCACATTTAAAAAAAAAAATTAGCTCACAGCAGGACTAATAGTACATGACTAATATCAATTTCAAAATTGCCAATATATTGGTTTGTCCTTGAACCCACTGGCATCTTCTCTCAAATTTACAAATCTTCCAAGATGCAGGTCGTACTTCTCTTTCAAACGGAACTTGCAAAAAACAATTTTATCTCTTGTGGCTATAAATAAACGGCTGAATGATTTGGCTGAGTAAATCACTCTTGGAAACCTGCAGGAGAAAATATGATGTGTCAGGCTGAGCTTTAGAGAAATGCTGCAGTGCTAATGAAACAGGCGTCTAAACAGCCTAATCTAAATTATCATCATATATTTAATTTTTAAAAAACAATCTTTGTATTTTCATTGGGAATTTCCCACCCCTCAGATTGAAGTAAGTATATTTTCTTTAGCAGTTATACATAATTTAAAACCCTGGTAATATGACTCGAGAGAATTATTTAATTTTATGCTTATACTATCTGGTTAGATACATTTTGTTAAGTATTTTAAGGTAATAACACCATTTAAATTGTTTATGTGGTTCTTAAATAACACAGAAAACTGCCATTTATGTGTCTGTATATTTTATGGCACTTAATTTTATTTGATGTTTCTCATTTATTATTTAAAAATCATATACCACAAGGCTTTCCTTGGCCTCAACAAAGTAATTTATGGAGGAAACAAAGCCAAAGCACCGGTTTCAAAAGAAACCTTCACAGATAGCAGTTTTGATTGTTTGGGCCGAGTTATAACTTAGTCATGAGCTGAAATATAGTACAGCGCTTGCTCAGAATCTAATTTGTATTCTGTCCCATTTGTGACTCAGTTGCACTTCACCTTCCTGAAGTAGCCTTGCTCTTTGCTTGGCATTAAATGTAATGTGAGCAGGGAAGTGAGGACCGGAGCTGTGCTGATGGATGGCAGACAGAAGCCTTTCTCCATTTGCCTGATTGTCCCTCTTTTGCCACACTGCAGTCCAGACGTGTCTCCCCCATGCACACTCTGAGCTGTGTCGCACAGACACTCCCCGCCTTCCCCATCATTAGAGCCCATGTCATCTGCGTTTTTGCTGGCATAGCCCTTTTAAAACAAAGCACTTAAAGCAGATGATTAAAAAATACAGACTGGCCTCACTTCACTGTGATGTGGGTCATCAAGGACTTCATTTATTATACCTTTCAAGAAGACAGTCATTCACCTTAATTGCAAGCTTCTGTTTCTTAACCTTCCTGCCTCACTTAAGTATATAGTGGATTACTCTAAATCTCATTAGATTATGATATTGGTTGTGGCTTGAACAAGGTAGTTCATGTTTAAGTGTGGTGCAATATTGTCAAATCCTGAATTAATGTGCCATTGTCGCACAAGGAGGGGTTGAGAGGAGGCTGAGAGTGCAGTGAATGAAGAGAGTTTAAGCAGGTTAGGATTCTTACAAATGGTAAAATAGGGCAATTTAAAAGAGAGGTTTAGATGTTTAAAGTCCTAGACCTCAATTTCCATGACGGTTAAGCTGCCTCCCTGCTCTGGTTCTGTTTCCACTCCCAGTAGTTTATATGGGGGTTATTTCTTGTTGGAATACTAGAGGGTAGTCCATTGGGACTTCAGCAAGGAACCTTTTTCATTCCTCCTGATCCAGTACAAACTGTGGCTCTGCTTGGCTCCCCTGCAGAGAACAGTATACACCAGCTTGTGAATGCGGGAGAATATGAATATACTGAAAACCGTTGCATTCTGTTTTTTATTTCTGTAGATTAATGACATTTGCACAGGAAAAGGACAGTGGGATAAAACAGTGAAATACACATTTAAAAAAAATTAAAGCTTATTAAACATCATAGGGAAAGCTGATAAATACTCAAAATAACAGGAAAAGTACTTACATAAGAGATATCAGTGCTAAGTAGTGTCACGGCTAATGATGTATTTCCAAAGACCGTTACTATATGCTTTTGTCACAGTGGTAAAAAGTTAAGTATTGACCCTGTGTTTGATTAATACAGTATACTGTATGAAAGTACCTCTGAATTGAAAGGAACATGACATGGTGTGAAAAGATAAAGAGAAAAAGAATCACAGCATGTTCCTTTACTTGGCTTCTATCTAAAGGAACATTTTCCGAGACTAATGAAAAAGCAAAACAAGTTAAAGAAAAAAAAACTCAGAGCAAGTCTGGTACGGTGTTTTTATAATCTGTCCTTCAATGAAAAATAGCTTGTGTATGTTTCACAAATTTGAGTTTTAAACCTTTTCTTACAACCAGAAGAAATGCACATTTAATGATACTTAGTCAAGGCCTGAAATGAAAATATCTTTATTGAGGAGGTGGAGATGTTTAAGGAAGTAGGAGATTGTGATATAAGGATATACGTTGGAGACATGCATACTATAAGCAATTCTAATACTATAAATAACTTCACCTTCTATAAGTAAAGTGAAGAGCTTTGTGATGGGCTGTTAAGTACCTCAGGAGTCTCTACCATAGATAGGTCTGCACATGTGAGTCAGTGTTATTATGAACATTTTGAGTTTAATTCCATTCTGAAAAGTAAAAAAGAAAAAAAATAGAATTTGGCTTTGGAGCCTTCTTGGGGAGTGTCATAGTGAAACATTGTGTTTTTTCTTTTTTACTTTTCAGCGTGGAATTAACCTCTACTTGTTCCCATGCAGCTCCCCTCACAAACCTCTTCAGAGTATCTCATTATTCCAGACTCTGTTAATACCTTGTTGCTAAGAATATTCTTGATCACATTTCAGTCTGCCTGCTTTGCTAGTCTAACATCCATAATGAAGGACCACCCTCTGGTCAAGAGACGCAATCAGGGTTAGGAAGCAGTAACTGAACCAAGTCCAAGCCTTAAAAGTTTGAAACCATACTTCAGAAATACATTTGCCTGACTCAAATATTCTAAATATACTGGTTGCAGCAACTGATATTTTTAGTTGATAATTTAGTTCTTTTTAACTACTGTATATCCAGTGTTTTTATTTTATAAATTAATGCACTTTCAGGTAACCGTGTATATCTCTAGTTCAAGCAGCATCATTGCCTGTGAATGGAAAAAAATATATACTAAAGAATCAAGAAACAAGAAAGTTTATTTTGAAGCATTAACTGCAATTATCTATTTAATATTGCATATTTAGCCTTTTAAAACTATGCTGTACTCTGAAATTTTACTTTTAGAGGTAGCAGCATTGATATTGAATAGTTGCCTCTGCATGTGTCCACTAGTTTGTTCCTGGCTATCTGGAATCGTTAATGTAATGTAGCTTATTAACAAATGTAATTTAAACATTTTAGATTTAGATCTTATTGATATTAAAAATACATGAATTAGAATGTGTTAAATGTAAAGTAAACTGAGAAACAGTAGAGGTTTCTCTTTGATTTGGGCAATTATGGAAACCTTTTACCTTCCTATATATATAAAAGCACAGCTCCGTACGTTTATAGTCTCATCTAAAGCTCCTTCCCAACATTCCAAAACATTTTCAGGAATATTTTATTATGAACACAACCTTTAACACCAAATTACTATGTATCTGCAGATGGTCACAAACTGATTTTAACAAGATTAATATCATGTAGTGGCTCAGTTATAACTGAAGAAGAATCAATGCTGGATGTCCATCCAATTATTGCCATATAAGTATGTACTGTAGGTGTAGATCTACTGACATCTAAGATATTGCCAGACTGAAATATTTTAAAGGCTAACCCTTCCCCTTTTTCTGCAATATATCACATAATAGCAACTATTATTCATAAATTCAATACAATAATAGTCAGCTTTTTCTGTGGTTCAGCGTCTGTCAAACACTTTAGTCTTATTTACTTTTACCAGTCAATACTGCTGATGTTCAGAGAATTTACTTCATTTCATTTTGACATATGCTGTGGATTTGTTCCAGTGATGCCAATGACTGCTTCAAAGGCAAATTGTTACAGCGTTTCCGTTGTGCAGTTCCATGCAGGATATTTCATGTGACTGATAATCTGGCACTGTGTGTTGTAGCCAGTTTCTTAAGATTCTGAAAGCTTGCACTTAGAGGAAAATGTTGTTTTAACTTATTAAACTTCATCTTTGCATTTCTTTCATCCTACACATTGAGGTGAATAATCATTTCCATGACTTCCTTTGTAGAATTGATTATAGATTTTTTTCAGTATTACATTTTAGAAATAAAAACTCGCTCTGTACTCACACTCCCATTGTGCATTAAAGCTTTCAGCTTTCCTGCAATCTGGATGCTGCCAAGCTGTGTACAGTGCCAAGCAGACTACATTGCAGAAACTCCTAAAAAGACTTTCTGTTAAATAGGCAGGATTTCCTACCTGTTGTCTTTGTTATCCCTAATCTCCCTGCTTTAATTTCTTTTAATATGTGGAGAGATTTTGTTGAAATCCTTAAGGAAATGTAATGCAAACGTTGCTGCAATGCCAATATATTGATGGTAGTAAATGTTTTTCAATCTTGACAAACCATGTTTAATCTGCTTTGGAATCATAAGGAAGAGAGTGAAAATGTGTATTACCTGACTTGAAGGAATGCACTATTCTGACAGGTTAAACAAACTGAATCATTTTAGTTTTGAAAGAGAAGACTATGAGGTGACATGATTTAATGCCTTCATCGACATTGACCAAATCAGCCTAATGGAGTTCTTCTGAACCAGCAGTGAAACATGAAGCAGAGGACAGAGCTGGAAACTACACCCTGGCGTCTGTCAAGAAGTGGCTGAATAAGATCCTTGGGTCACCTAGCTACTAGCAACCAAACAAGCTAAGTTGGCTGACCACACTCCTCTTGTTTGTAAGATTTCCTATATTCTGATATTCCATATCATGATGATATTAAGACCTCTAAGCCTTCCTTGGAATTGTCATGCTTATTATGTTCTCTTTTAATATACTACTAAAAAGGTGAGTTGTTTGATGTTTTTTGATTGTTTAATCTGCTTTGAAATTCTCAGGTTCTCGGTTGATAACTGCCAGTGGAATGCATGTGTTATCCTTAAACATCAGTACCAGTCTTAGGGGAACATGAAAGGTCTTTCCTCTCAGGGTGTTACTTTTTTTAACATTGAATTTTAAAATCCCATTAGACATGTGAAAGTGCAAACTGATTTTGAACTGTGTTAGTGAGTGGGGCAGACAGTGCTTTATTATTACAAAATTGCAAACAGCAATGGACTGACCTAAGGCTCAGAATGTGATCACCCTATTAAACCCATCTGGAGTGATTTGAGGTTCATTGTACTGATAATATGTATGTCACATAACACGACAATACTGTGTCCCATATATTTAAAAATCAATATTTATAATGTTTGCTTCCCTAGTTACACTCCAAAAAATAAATAATTTGTATTATTTAAGCCATTAACAGTATAATGAATTGCATGTGGCAGACATCTTTCACAGCTCCAAGAAAAGGAAGATCCAGCAGGGAACATTTAAAACAATGTATCAAGAAATAGAGCATCAGCAGATACTGCGCAGCAGTCAGCATTCGTTTAGAAAAGATAGTTCTTGGTTAACCAATTTGTCAGTTTTGTGAACTGACACAATGTAATGGAAATACAGTATACTGTATAGTGCATATGATATGGTGTATAGAAATTTTCAGAAGACTTTTGAAAAAGATCCCCATAAAAGACTTATTCTCCACTTACAGGTAGGAGACATTCAGAGAAGTGTGTTAGGATTTAGAATTGTTTAATAGAAAACTGAGGGTACAGATAAGGATGAATACTCAAATTGAAGTGACTTAATTTGCAGGGTACCAAGGTGCTGTACTAGGAACCCTGCTCTTCTAAAGTTATATCAGTGACCTATATTCTGGTAAAGATAGTAAACTAGTCAGGCCTACTACCAAATAGGCTAATGGCTTAATGGCCTTATATTGTTTGTAACATTTCTTAAGTTCTAATGGCATTAGAAATGTATGACTACTGTATTTGCAGGTGTATCTCGGTGACCCCAGGTCATGTGCTTACAGGCCAGTTTTTAATATGTACAGTATGTACTGTACATACCTTAGTATACAGCATGATTCCTACTTAATTCCCTAAACTACTCAGTGTGTAAATCTTATATGAGTGCACTTCAGGTGAGATGTATATAAACCCCTCTGGAACATTATCATTACAGTTCCTCTCATGTTTGTGTCCTGGATTTGCACAAGTCTCAGAGGCGCAGTAATGCACAGCTTTATGGCCTTTAACCCAAGCAACTGATTGAGGGGAATTATGGTGAGTGATGGAAAATTGTGGACTTTGCAAAGCTTGTGTTACTGTGATATATCGCTCCACCAACGAAGAACAGCCATGCACTACCACCCACAGAATCAAGAAAGAGCTATCAATCTGTGATATAGAAATGCACCAGAGCAGTGGTGCTCCTAAACTTGTGACAGCAGAGACACAGTTCTGAGGCAACAGTTTCACTAGCTGCAGCGTCACACCAATAGCCACATATGTTTTTAACGACACTTTAATGAACTGCCATTAAAATGTCAGGCCCGCCGTGAAGGCGTGCCAATTGATGCGATTGTGAAGATGTCCTGCAACTAACTCACTGTCTCACAGCTTCTGTGATTCACTTCTTTCACTCGTTCAGGGAAACAGACTCCTTCAATTTATTTTATTAATTCAGGAAATTGATCCAGTTAGCCTGGGGCCTCACTTCCGGACTGGTACTGGTGCCATTTACAATTAATAGACTGGCATAGCTCTGTCAGCGGCACAGATTCTCTCATCTCTGCAGGCAAAGCCATTGTATTCAGCTAAGTATCATTACCTTAATATATTAGACCTGCAAGTGTGCTGACAACGTTGTTTTTTTTGCTTCTGTATCTATGACTGTTTTAAATTCCGTGATGTATGCTTTAATACAAATGAAGTTAGGTTATTCTGCCTTTGCTGTGTAGTGCAGCATTGAAAATAATTAACAAGTACTCTGAGCCTGAATACACACATCCCAGCACAAGAAATACCACAAAGATAAAAATCATTTTAAAAAGACACTCTTGTCTAGAAGGTCCACTGTCTGTAGAGCTGACAGCACTGTCAGAAAAGCCATGTGAAGAACTGTTAGATTTGCTCTGTGTTAATTTGATGATGTTCTGATTCCTTCGTTGCTCACTACAGGAGTAGTGGAGTCTCTGCATTTCATACCAAACCGCCAATTAAGTACTCAAAGTCTTTTTCATAATCAACTGTGAAATGCAAACCAGAGGATACAAGTGGAAACTGAGTGGGACATGCATATATAGCTGATAACAATATTCCTTTATAAACCAAAGGTTTAATGAACAAATTAAACAAGCTATAAAAAGACATTTCTACAGAAACAGAAAAAATAAACCTTGCCCTTATTATTCATAATTCCACTTATTATTAAAGAAGAATATTAAATCAGATGCCAGTTCTAAAAAAACACAGCACATTACAGAACAAACATTGAAAGCACAAACTCTTCTGATCAGTACTTCTAACTTCAATTTAAATAATCCATTTATCTCCACTCCCTCATGATTTACCCATGACTTCTGACACCTAATTAAGGATGACCAGAGATCCCAGAGCTTCTAGCTCAATGACATTTGCTTTCATTGTGCATTTCCTTTAGGAAAACTAAGTAGATAAGTTCTCTTTTACATGAGATCCATCACTGAATGATCCATATTTTATAGGGGACTCTGCTTCTCAAATGTATCTGGAGCTATGAGAAGAATGATGCATTTGCAATTAATCAATACATTAAGGCACCATACCCTATCAAGAATAGACAAAGCACTGTCTCCTATAGAGCTGTGGATTGATCATAAATGTAGTTGTAAAGATTTCTCTAATTAGTATTAAGTGAAACAGTACAAGGCCAGTTTTTCCAGCACTACTGGGTCAGTACCATGTAATATTCTTTTGCCTGCTTTGAAAATACAGTAACAAATTGAACATAAAAGAGTCCAATATGTAAAAAATTGACTTGTAACGGACCTTCTAAAACAGGACTAAAACAAATGAAGAAGTACAGCAGTTAACTACACAATTACTTCCCTATATGGTTAATTACATATTTGCTATTTTCTATTAGATCTTACTCCCACATTAGTCCACTATTAGTTGTACATAAAGTAGTCATTCTGGCTGAGGGCATCACTGTTGGCAAACAGATGCTCTGAGTGTACGGAGCCCTAGCTGGCTGTGCCAATCTGCTTATCTCTGCGCTGTCAGTGGTGTAGATTCTCTCATCACCGCAGGTCAAGCTACAGTGTTTTTCACACAGAATCTTTGTCTCTCTACCTTTCCCACCATATGCAGCCCATGTGTGCTGCCAACTTCTTTTTCTTCTTCTCTGTATCTGACTTTTTGAAATTGCACTTAATTATTTAGAAGCAAGAAACAGTTTTATGAGATGTCAGCTTCAAAATAAGCCCACTAGTGCTTTTGCTTTGGTGTGTTACTCAGAAATAATTATTGCCATTTTTTTCTATTATTTTTCTGGCCTCTGTAATGGCATGTAAAACTTTATCTCGCTGAGCTTCTGAGCCAGAAACAGCATGTTTTTCCATTATTCCCGAATACCAGGTGTGATATGCATTATTGCAGAAGTCAGTCGCCAGCGTTAAGTCAGAGCTGGTCTTATTATAGAGAAAGGAAAAACTGTAGGAAATGTTGTATGTAAAGTATCAAAGCCCTGTAAAGTGCAGCTCCCTGCCAGGTATGCCTGTATTGTTTAATGACATTTGCCTGGAACTGTAGTGAAGCTGTGAAGTCAGCCCCTGGGGTCAGTGCAACTATTAATACTTTCCTTTTGTTACTACACTATTGATGCAGCATGCTTGTAACTGAGTGGGCCAAACACAGCCACATGCTTTGTTACTTGAAGGTACAACATCTGCTGATTTACATTATATATGTACAGTGCTATTTTATAACTTGGTGGTTCTGACACCTGACTAAATTTCAGACTCTTGCAGATTATTAGACTTGTATGATTAATATAAAGCAGAACACAATTAGCTCTTCAGTTATTATGATAATAATTATTTGTATAGTAATGGTCACCTTCATGTCATTATAATTTGCATGTATCTTTATATACCTTAAGTCTCATGTTTTTCTTTTTCATCAATTGTGTTGTTTACAGAGGTGTAAGCAAAACTTTGCCTTTGTAAATGGAATCTTTTAATTTGTTGGTTCTGTGCAGCTCGTTTAATGCACTATACATTGTGTTCCCATGGTAATCCAGGCTGCAGAGCTTTGCATCAGGATCAGGTAGTTTTAGCAGCAGTGCTTTATTTCTGATTTGAACAAGCCATTCAGTAAGATGGACCCACACACTCTAACGGTTAGCACTGTCTGTTGTCGGAGACACCTCAGAATGGGAGACAGAGGATTTCTGCAAAGACATTATGAATAGTTTATGTATACAGCACTTCTATTAGTGAGGCACAGAACTTTAGGTAATTATTGATTTTCTTCCTCCCAGAGTGAGTTGGTCATTATGAGGAGGAACAGCACTTACAAATAGCCCATCAGCATTGACAAGTCCTTTTCTCCTAAAATCCTTTTCACTGGAAATATCTCTCTGTAAGGATGAATAGATTATTAATTAGACATCTTCCAGTTTCAAAGATATGTTAGCACATCAGTGAGTTTACTTGTATGATTTATTTTGTTATGAATGATATAGCTCTTGCTTGATCTTCCTTTATCACCATTTTTCCTTTTGGGAAAAACTCCAAGCTCTCACACAATAAAATTAGGTGTCAAGAAGAGAAATGATTTCCATTCAAAAAAAAGATAGTTATTGTTGATAGCTGTCTTTGAATTTAACTCGCTTTACTTTTTACATTTTCTTCATGAAAAAGAGTAATTTGGTCTTACATAATCATTGTACTTCTTTAAGGCCTTATTATAGCTATTTTGAATTATTTAAATATATTGTTCTGTCCTCAGTTTTCAAAGTCTGGGTTGGTATAGTGGTCTTTTCTTTTGGGGTGCTCTGTTTTTCCTCCTTCTGGTATAGTATTTGATGATAGCAGAAGGGGCACTCAACGTTACAGCTTGATTACTTACTTCCAAGAGTATTTAAAGGATTGATTAAACTTGTTTTGAGTGTATAGAACCCAGTCATATTTAATAAACGGATGTAAAAAAAAAAGATTCACTGGATTTACTTGTGTAGTCACTGAATACCATCTTTAAAGCTTAAGAAGGTGGTTTGACTGCATTTGTAGACCTTGTTATTGTCTTACCTCCCTCTTATATAAAACAGTGCCAGTGTGTTTTCCATTTTCCAAAATAACAAACAATATTGGACTCCAAGGGAGGCAACATGTGCAGTAATTAGCTGTTTAGCTGCTTTAAAGGTTCTTTAAATTTAATCAATATTCTTAATTTAAATGGGGTTGTTTCTATTTTTTATTTTCCTGCTCAATGGGAACTGACCCCCATTTCCTTGATAACAATTTCTTGCGATAAAGTTGATTTTATAAAAAAATTGCCGCCCTCTGGGATAGTGCATACTTCCAGGCTGATTTAAAGTAAGAATCAGTAACATACAGTAGTTTAATTTTTAATTTCTTTGTTTGGTGAGAAAGTAGGAACGACATACTGAGCTGTATTTAAAAGCTCCTATTCAGGTACTATGTGAGGTACTGGCTGCTAGCCCTTGTGTTTATTGGGAGCTGTTGAACAGTAAGCTATAACAAAAACAGTTGGTCATGGTTCAGCAGGGCTACAGAGCCTTCTGGTGTTCATTTCACCAGACTTGTAATGAGTTAATGTAATCAGTTTTTTTACTTAATTGACCTAAATTATACTTGTTTCCTGGTGTTTAGCCATTCGTGATTGACATTACTAAACCTGTACAGCGTTGCTCTCTAGAAACAGGAATGAATGTCTCTGAACAAGCAAGCACTGCTCCTATTTCACTATTCACTAGATTTTATTTATCTGGATTTGTAGACATATTATGAATTATATACTGTATCATATAGTACATGATATCACCAAATTGATGAAGTACATGACACAGATTCATTTTCAAATTTCAGGACCATTTGTGGTGGCAAAAAAAAGTGTGGAGTGTGCTTTGTGGTTTGAAGAGGAAGAAGAGTAGTGCTCGAAAATGTCTCCACCTCGCTTCCCCACCTGTCCACTCTCACTGCTCAGGCTCCCTCCTTCATTCCATTCTAAATCCACAGATGTCAAATTAAAATCTAATCTAAAGATCTCAAATCTAAAGACACAGTTTTACAAGTAACAAGCAATTCACTTTTACATCACTCTATGAAGTTAGCAAGTTTTTATTTACACAAATAAACAAGGCATTCTTCCTCTCCATCCTGGTATAGACAAGACTTCCTGTCATAAAGCTTAGGTCACAATCATTGTCCTGAGCAAACCGGCCTCATACCTACCCCTCAGTTCAACCCAAAACAGTGGCTGCTTTAGCACCATAGCTAGGACATAAATTCCTGAACTGCAAACAGTCCAATAGTTTTGACAATTAAATGCAATGCAGCACAGTTTGCAGCTCCTATACAACATTTACACTTTAGGTTAAATGTAAACCAAAACACTGTTTTTAAAATAACAATCTTTTTGCTGGTTTCTTTATAGTGGGCCTTGTGTGTTTTATTTTATGAAAGAAACCATGACTTATCATGACAATCTTAGAAATGGTGGTACCAGCTGATGCCTAGTGACCCATCTCTGTTCACTTTGAGTGTGTATATAAATCATAGACTATGATGAACAGCTAGATACAAATTGAAAAAAAATTTAATTTTTTTTTTAAAAAACTATTTTCAAATAGTTTGCAGAATTAGTTTGTGGTATAGCTGTATTTGAGATGGATCTACATTGGATTTAGAGGCTTTGATGCAATATGCCAGCAATTAAAAGCCGGCCCTCCTTGAGGATCAGATCTGTCTTTGAAGCCCCTGCTCTCCGTTTGAGATGCAGCTGTGTCCACAGAGAATAAGCAGAACACTTGCTATTTCTGGCCTCCTGTGAGAGTGGAGGAAGGCTTTGAAAAGAAGACATGTCTGAGCTGCCTCATTCGTCTGTTCTTTCAGAAAGTCCAATGTGTTGGTTGCAGCTTGTGCTGTTCATTTCAGGGAATTGAGTATAAATGCATACTCACAAGCTGTCCCTGATAGGCTGTGCATTGCAGGTTTACTACAGAGAACAGCTGGAATGGGTAGATGTGGCAAAGAAAACGTCTTTTACTCCAGACCAGCAGGAGAAAGACTTGTGACTTGTTCTGTTCTGTCTTTTGCAGGAACATCTGACACTGTTTGACCTTTGCATTTGTTTCAGAATAAGGCATGACAAGGGGCAAGTGGCACCAATCCAGACAGACAGGCTCAGGGGAAAAAGAAAAAGAGAACACACCCATGAGATAGAAATTAAATTAAAAATGGTGTTCTTCTTGTGCATTCTAAATGCCCTTACACTGACATGGTCTTTAACCCTAGGAACCCCGGTGTGCTCCTGGAAAGAAAGTGTGGATATTCAATTTCATAGGTTTAGTGGAAAGCATTGGGAGGATAGAGTACTCTATAGTCCTTGCATATAATACAAACAGGCTTAAGGCAAAGTGAAGTAGTCTAAGGTGTTATAGGCATTCAAACAGCAAGAAATGAAATCAAAAATCATCTAGGCTGTTCAGGTAATATTACTGTACATACTGTATATCAAGCATAGACAGTTGGCATTACTGGCCCATTCTGACAGTCCTTTTTCATTGAGGGTTTGCACTTTGCATCCATGAATGTCACTCTTATGTTTAGCATTGTCTTCACTAGGTTGGAATTGAAAGTGTCTGTGATCTATTAAAGTTTTGTCTATTTTTTTTCTATTACACAATAAAGATATACAGGAGGGCTTAGCTTTATGATTTTATCGCAGGATTCACTTTCACCTGAATCAGCAGAAATGGTCGATTTACCAGTCACAAAAGGCTGAGTTCAGCCAATGTTTGAGTGACACTGCTTTTCTGAGAATCACTGTGTTTTCAGAGAAACCAGACACTTCTTATGCTGACTGAAGTAAAGGACAAAACACTGCAGCACTGTTCATAATTAAACTATCATGAACCTCTTTTTGGCACTTCTTGGGTGTCAGTATTTAGATAGTTACTCACCCTGTATTTCACGTAAGGTTCAGATGGAAGAGAGGTGTCCTGACAGCTGTACAGATTAGTTAGGTGATATGAACTTCGTAGAGACAGATATGTGGTACTGTATGTATAATGTTTTAAGATAATTTTTTTTAAGTGATAAAACTCCTGCATTGACTGAAAAGTTTGTCTTCTTTAATTTTTACTTACAAGCAATGAGATAGACAGACATTTCACTTAGAAAAAAGTACTGACTGCGTTTGTTTTTTTATGTTGTTAAATGGAAAGCATTTCCCATAAAGGGGAAAATGAGGAGAACATGGGGAAATGGGGCTTCTCTGGAGGGGAAACAGAGATCACGTAATCACTATGTATGTAGTGTTGTTGGCTGGGCAGTCAAGGTGATGAAGATGTGCTGTTACGAATGCAGTGACAGATTGCATTTATAAGACTGACAAGGAGACAGCTGGGCTTTGAGCTGTATCTTGCTGGTATTGTTACCGTGTTGATTGCTGCTCACATAGGTGAAATCAACAAAAATAATTTAACATCTGAGGTGGGTGTCAAAGGATAGCAGGTGTTTATCTTATTTTCAGATGTAATTATTGCTTATTTGTGTTCTATATAAGTTTGTTTAGAAATCATTTTGCATCATTATCTTAATCAGATATGGCTCTAGCTGTTCTGTTCTCGACATTTGTTACAATTTTTTATGTCACAGACCAGAGAGAGAATGCTTTTCTGTCTGAGTTGCTCAGTTTAATAAAATCTGCTGCTTTTAATTGCACTTCACCAAGTATTGTCTATTATTGTTCAAGTAGCAATTAGGGCTCTGGACTCCATCCTGGAGAGTTGTGAGTTCAAATCCTGGGTGGAATGGTGCTATTCTAACTTTGACCAAAGAAATTCACACTTACTACTCCACAAAATTCCTTCCTGTATAAATGGGTCTCCAGGTGGTCAGAGTAAATTGACTTACCTGGTAAAATAAAAGCATAAAACCATGTCAGAATGTAAGAATTTACATTGGCATTTGAGTTTCTGGTGCTAAATTTATTTACTGTGATTCCAGCATGAGTCGTTGCTTAGCTCATGTCATGGTCCAATGTATAAATGAAACTGAGGCCACTCAAAAGTCATTAAAAATCACTGTCTCACATCATTCACATCAAAAGCTACTATTTAAAGACACAGTTTGACTGAGAATTTGTTTATTTCTTCTGGTGGTGAAATTGTTTTACGTGATTGTAGGCTACAGTGAATGTTGTCCTATCTCGGGGTGAGGAGTAACATAAAATGCCAATGTCTATAAATACCATCAGAACTGAACCATTCAAGAGTTTTTCCTAGGCTGCCTTTATAAAATGACAGACCTTGTTCAATGCACATTTGTTGTACCAGAATGAGACTGAAAGAGCTTAGTGTTTGGTTTGTGATTGGAGATGCAGCATCTTTAGAAACAAGAGTGAGACATTTTTTTAATAAAACCCTGACTTTCTAAGAATTATATTAAAGTCACTCAGTTTGTAGCGGGTGTAAAAAAAAGCCCTGGCTGTCTTGACTGCTGTACCAGCTGACCATTTTTGTAAAAATACATTACCCAGCATTATTAAACTAAAAAAGCTAAATATCACAATTGTAGAAACAAATTGTTTACCAAAACATATATAAAATGAAATAACATTATTAGAATCATTCAATAGTATCATTCATATTGTGAGTGCTAACTAATAATGCACATATTTTGTTTACTAACCTATTCTCATCAAATCCCTTGTCTTATGTTTAATGATGTTATAAATTGCGGTGTCTGAATGATAGAGTGTTCGTGTGTGGAATTTGCTAATGGCATGTTCCCTTTAGTCAAGGGTGACTTCAGATACAGTCACTGATGCTGAAAATTATAATTTTTCCTTCCTGATGCCTATGATTCTTGCTGAAAACTGTGAGACTCAGGATTTGTTGTTTTTTTTCTCCGCATTTACAAGGGACCATGTAATGTAATCAAGTTCAGCAGCAAATTAATACTTTAAAAAAAAGTATTAAAATTCAGAGAAACTTGGTCTGCAGAAGCAAACTATTCTTTATGGTGAGATACTGAAGATTTATTTTCCATTTTTGGAAAACTCATCTACCCTTTTTTAATATTATGGGTAGAAATAGAGTTAAGAAGCTGTAAATAATGTACAGTAGCTTAGTGCAGCATCTCATCTTGTATCATCAGCAGTACTTCAAATCTCAGTTTTCTATGCTTCTATTTTTAGCCCTCCAAGCTATATACTGTACAATTTATAGTGTGCAGTTAACTCTTGCTGGAGTATGTGAGCTCTATTCTTCTGGTTGACTATGCTTTGCCTGTGCTCAACAATACTCAACATTGTTTTCTGCTTATATTAAACTACATCATTATCACAAAACCAGAAGCATAGGCCTCAAATTGGGACTACACCCTAGATGAAAATCCCAACAGTTCTTCTTGTACTTACTGCTGTATGTTTGTTAATTATAATGGTCTATAATATGCGGACATAGAAAAAAACAGATCAACAATTAAAGTACAAGCAATTATCTCTTACGTCTCTGCAAAGGAGAAGTACGTTTTTTCTTTATTTTCTAATTTTGTTCCAAGTATGTAAACTACATATTTTTGGCTAAGTGTGTACATTCAATTTCTGCAATGAGATTACAAACAAAGGTTTCTTAGGAGAAAAGAGCAGTGTTTGTTATCAGCAGCTTCAGAAGGATGTGGCTCACCCAGCAAATATTCAGCACATTTCCTAGTGTCAGCAACTGCAAACCTATGAAAGTCAGGCCCATTGATAAAACACAAAATGTCTTCCCATGTCATCAATCATGCATATGCCACAGGGATAATTTCAGTCTTGGTCAGTCCTACAGTACTAGTGTGAAGAAGTCAGACAAGTTGCATGTTTAACAAGACCATCGCTAATAAATGAACAGGCAGGCATCAAATTGTTGAAATGTCAAAGCATTTCTGTGATACTGGATCATCCCGCCAACCACAAACTGAATTGCGTGTGTAGTGCCTTTTCGGCATTTTAAGATGAACAGCAGCAGAAGTCTACTGAATGGCTGTTCTGTGTTCTCCGAAATCAAGGCAGTAAAACTCAAACACTGTCTCTGGGCGTCACATCTGAGGCTGATAAGTCATCAAATCAATAAATCAATTTTCCCTTGAGGATTTATTACATCCCTCTCAGATCCTAAATGGTTTGAAAAGCAACTGCAAATCTTTTGTGTTGATAAAGGTTATCATTGTATACTGGGAATCAGTGGAATTGTAGCTCACATTTCTAGTAAATGAGTTTAGTAACTGAACCTGAGGCCACTCCGTGGTGCCTAGGTGCTTGAGAAATGTGAAGAATAATTGACTGGAGCCTTAAACCACTGTGCACTGCAGTTAACAGATGATGAAAGAAGATGTGTAGATTCTCTCCTGCATTTATTTCCCGTGTTTCCGTTTTTGCATGTTTTATGTGATTTAAATCTGATTCCTGCCCCTGCTAAGTTTTATGCCATGGACTTAGGAGGGAAATGACAGACTCAGTAGTGCTGCAGAAGACTTGTTTTCCTTGAAGGTGTGCTTCCTTCAATAATATTTGGGGTTTCTCCTAACAAAAAGAGATTTAATGTAAAGAGATGAAAATAATTTACATTATTGGATACAACATGTATCTATATCCTTACTTAACAAATTGAACTTCATCTTGTGTTGCACTGTCATTGCAGCTTTTTACATTCATTTCAATTTTTGTTATAATTGTTTTTGTGCTACTGTATGTTACACCTAGATTTTTTGTGTAATTACATCAATATCAAATCATCCTAATAGCAAGAGGTTTCTGGGGATGAATGATTAATAACATTTATGTGAACGTACTGTAATTGGAGGTGCTTTAATATTTCTGCATCAATTTCTCTTTTTGCTCAATAAAATTAGGCTTCAGGCATGCATCGTTTCTAAGACACTGGCTGCAAAATCTACAGTGACAGCTATTAGAATTTAACATCCAACCCTGTATTTCATCAGTAGTTAATTAGATCCTATCAATTGCTAATTCTTTCAGAACTTTTGTCACCAAACATTTACTGAATTTAGGGGTATAATCTCTAGAAGTCTGTTAAGAAAAAAATATTATTCAATGGGTATAGCTGACCAGGCTCTGTCAGTCACATTACAGACTTGGGAAACCTTGTGAAAATGAAATACATCTTGCTCACAACAGGAGATGCTCACAGAATAGTTCTGAATTATTGGCGCTGTACAGACTGTGTACTTGAATTATTGCCTTGGGCAAATTCCTAATAATAACAGAATGTGTAATCAAACCATGAGACTGAGAGAGGACTACATCCCCATCCATGTGCTTAAATATTGTCCAGTTAACAGGCAAATGACAAATGCGCAGCACAAACTATGCTCTACATATGCATGTATACAGGAATCAATCCATCATCCAATTTGTACAGCAGCATTTAACCCATCAGTATGTCTCTGCAGTATGAAACAGCAGTATCTGGTGAAAACCCACACAAGCACAGGGAGAACATACAAACTCCACACGGATAGCACCCCAGGAACCGAACACAGGGCCCCTGCTCAATGCTGATCATTAAGCCACTTCTCCATTTGTTTGTTAGTATTATTCTTGTACAAGAGCACCAAGTAGACAGACACATTTTGTACTATTTTGTGCCAATATTTCTTGGGACTTCTGTGACCACCTCTGGACTGGTTTAGTCACAGCTGGTTTAGTCACAGTTTATACTTCCTGTTTATCTGTAAGAATCATCAGAGTGATCATCATGATGAACTCCACTGAGCTTTATCACCTCATATTCTTTCTTCAAAATAAGAATTATAAATGAGGTCTAAGGGCCTCCCAGAGTGACTCAACTGGTAAAGGTGTTTACCTAAGTGCAGGCTGAGCTGTGTGATCTTGGGTTTGAGCCTGGACCATGTCACTCTCCAACTGTGGTGATAGAGCATCACTGAAGATAAGATGGTATTAGTGAGCCAGGAATCTCTCAGTAACTCCTCACAAAATCATGTACTGTGGTTGTGCCCAATTAAACAGCAAGAGCTTCAAATAGAATACCATTTTCCATTGTAAGAATACTGAGTTGTGCCTGGGACAAATAATTTCACTCACTTTAAAACAGTTGTCTGGCCATTATTGGTCTTCTTTAAAAGATTTAATTACAAATTATATTTTCTCTTCAAATTTGTGAATTTTTAAAGAACTGCAAATTTTGCATTTTAATATTAAAATTCTGCATCAAATGATATGGTAGGTAAAACAAACTTTTTATAAGTTGTGATTTATGTATGTGATTATTGGATTCTGTAAGTTGTGTTTACCCTGTGAGATTTCATAGCACTCAAGATCTTGATGGAAAAATTCAGAAGCTTTTGCTCCTCAGTGGAGAAGTCTGTGTTGTACTAAACCAAAAAACCTCATAATTGTTTCTTCTTTGTTCCACATTTTCACAGTTTAATGTTTAAAGACCAGACTTTTCTCATTAAAATTATGTTTCAATTTAGAAATTATTTTTTTTTCTTTTCCAAAAAAGAGTATAAACATTTGCATGTCAGAATGTATTTTAATTATTAAGCTTAACACCTTGTATCTGTGACTGGATGTTGCTCAGAGCACAGCTGTGTGCCTAGTAGCCGAGAGGCAGAGGTGATATATAGAAATGTGCTAGAAATCACCTCTTGATCTGTATGTAAGGATGAGAATCCCTGACAAATTGTGTTAAGCTTCTCCTCAGCCATGATGCTAAGGTGACAGTGTATAGAGGGACTTTAAAATCACCTCTCGATTTATAGTGAAGGCAAGAATCCCTGGCAAATTGTATTAAGCTTCTTATACTGCAGTGAAGTCCCCTGTTAGCTAGGCGTGATTAATGCTATCACACAGTGCTTTTTGAAAAACAAAATTATTGTCCATAATGACAGCAAAGAATGCAGCATCAGGGGTATAAAGCTAGGTCTGACTGTGTAGATGTTCATTAATATTTTGCCTCCTCTGCAAGTATTTTCAAAGTATGATCAATACCTTTTATGCTGAAAATGCAGCATATCTAAATATTTTGGTAAATTTCTTATTGCTGAGAGAAACATTCAAATAAATATTCATATACAGAGACAAACCTTTTACTTTTATAAAAATTAGTGTAGTAAACAGCTAGACCCTATGCGGAGTGTTTAATTCAGATCCGCGAGCTAACTATCTGATTGGGGCAGAGCAGAAGGCTAAATCCAATATTCTAGGCTGAGGTCGAGAATCCAGAGAATCCGAAGGAGAGAATAGCGCAGAACGAGTAAACTGAGCTGGCAGCAAGCTGACAAGTCAGAGACTCTAATACCGAGCGTGGAAAAGCGAGACAAGAGGGTTTAAATAGCGGAGAGCTGAGACGTGATTGGAAAATGAGGTATTTAGGACGCATGCGGAATGTGGTTGTAGCAACATTGAAATAAAAGAATGGATATGAATAGAAAAAGAAGAGATAAGCTCCCCCTCTTTTTCAGTGTGAAAGAGCTGTCCCCTAGCAGGGGCGGCAAACTTTTCCTATTCAGTATCAGATCTTTAAGTGCTTATGCCTTCCACAACTGACTTTGTCAGTACATCAGTATATCAATTTAGGGTAGTGTTGAGTAGCTGTTTGTGGAGTCCACAATATAATCTAATAGTAATAGGGGGCTTTCTTCTGACAGATGGGCCTCTTTCTTTGCTGTCTGACATGCTATTAGATTTGGCCAAGGAAAATGGCAAGAGCATCAATGTTAAAAAATGCTCACCATTACTCATTAAGCCCTGGCATGCATTAGTTGGCTCTTGAATTATATATTCGTCGTGACATTATTGGATCCCTCCTGTACAACCTGGCCTTTTATTCTCCTGGCTTTTGCTCTATAATGCTGTACATTTTGAAATTGTTATTTTTCATTCTAGATACAGATCACACAGGCAGGCAGTTTGAAAGCAGCAAGAAATTATGTCTAGACTGTGAAATAGACTTCTGTTCATGTACAGTATGAACTTGTCATCTTATTCATTTACCTGTTTATTTGTGACTGTTTTTAAACAAGAGAACTCTTAAGAATTGTTGTGATAAATATGGTTATAAACATTGAAAGTTTCCCTACTCACTGATTTTCCACCAGCTGGTGTCAAGCAATGACTTTAATTATTAAATTGAAATATTTCTGAAATTATACAGAAGTTCTCAGACAGTCTCATAAGGGGATATTAACATGAAAAATTCAGAACAAACTCTATTTATCAGAAATGAGTCTTCAAATTGGATACCCTTATTAGAAACAACTAAGCCCCTTGTTCCTCTAAGTAAATCCTAGCTGTGTATGGCAAATCTATATCCATTACAACTTTGCTTCCATTGTGGTTTCTAGCCCTGGTCCTGGCAAACCCAGAAGTCATCATACATCACCTGGATTTTTGATGATTATGATCACTTGTTTGTTGTTGATCAACTAATTTGTTCAATTAATTTATTTCTGGTCGTTGAGTGCAGTAGGGTCTTTAGATATTTGTTCAGAAAGGTCTCTAAATTACTTAATTTAAGAAATTACTTAGGGTCTTTAGAAATCAATGATTTAATGGTCATCTTTAAAATCTGCTGGATAGGGACTTTCCAGCTACAGGGTTGGGAGAGACCTGCTCTAGACGATTGGCCATCTTCACTAATCGTGTGTTGAGTGTGCTGGTCATATAGTGACTGTTCTGTCTTGCAGGGGAATGTGCTCCACAATTAAGGATATTGATGCTTTGCGAAATTATCTAAAAATGATCTCCCCTGCCTTGAATATTGTATGACTATATTAGAATTGCATTCTACCCCTTAAAACAATCCAAAACATTAATTTATGGCAGATTAGAGCCAGAGCTGTAGAGACAGAGATTTTCAGTAATAATGATGAGGAGCAAACACTGCAGTAATTGGATTGTTTTTTGCCCTGCAACCAAGTAAACCCTTCGGCTCTGGGAGAATGAATTCTCAATGGAAAATGGGGCTACTAGTGTGTCTGATACAGTTCAGTGACCAAATAGCCAAAAGCACTGAGCTGGACTGTTGCTTATAAACTCAATTCTTCTGCTATGAACCCCAGAAGCCCAGCTCAAGACACAGTGTAGCTATCATCCAATATTATTCAGAGGGTTTATTTTGAAACAGTTCCATAAACTTTCCATGTAACTGAACAGTGAAAACAAATTACTTCTGAATACTAATTTATTTGTACTGAGAATCATGCACTGTTCAAACTCAGTGAGGCTGAAATTGTAGTAAAAGTCAAGGCATGTAAATCTACTTCATGAGACAGTAACTCTCTCTTGATTTTTTACTTTTCAGTCAAATATAAAGAGCAGGTTTACCTCCATTTTAGTAAGCTAAATGTTCCTCAGCTGTCCTAAGTAAACGCATACTAGATCTCAGGGTACAGGTTAATAATCAAATATATTTATATTTCTGTCAATAAAACAAAAATGATCAAAATCAGAGCTTTTTAATTGTTTTCACCCAGACATAGGAGTCAAAAATTGGGCTATGTGTTGCAAGCACTGGTGACAAACCTAACCATATAGGGTGTCTTATTTTGACCCTCAGAGCTCTCCCCTGTGCATCTGTTGGATTGAATCAGATTGTTGGTCGGTACTTCACTTCATCAAGAGTACACTTTTTTACTACAAGGACAGCAGCTCTTAAAGTCTCAAAAGTATCAAAAATGCATCATGGTATTGCACGCTAATATTCATTTGTTCTTCGCATTTGTTGGTTTTAGCCAGGCGCCCTACCTCCTGAGGACCTGCTGTCTTGGTCTAATTAGCTGTTCTATGTTCTAGCTGTTTCTGATAATGAATGGATAGTGTCATGATTTGGTCAACAAGAATATGGTATTGCTGTAATGTTTGCAGTGCCTGAACATGGATGTCTGCATCTCCTACAGTAGGAGCTGTGCAGAATCTCACAGTTTCACTGTCTGTAATCAGCAGTGTAGTACACAGCTCTCTCTGAACCATGGCTTTTTTGCCATCTGAACCTGCTGTTATAATGGCAGTAACCATGATCAGAAAACACAGTTCTATTAAAGCAGCAGAAGCATTTGGCTGAAAGAATAACATCTGAGGGAAAGCAATTTACAGCACAGCACTTTTGACTTCACCTGATTTTGCATTGAAAAAAACCCCAAAACATGTAAATTGCCCAGAATCACAATGCATTTTTTAATCCCAATAAATGATAATTAGATGATTCATAACCTAGACAAATCTGAACTTTTCTGGAGTTAAATAGAGTGCACGATTAATTGTAGCTCTTCTTGTCTTTTAGGCTTGTGACAAGCTTGCACTATTATCAGTTGCCCCTCAGTGCCCATTGTATTCACTCCCAGCTTGGAAAATGCATTCATATTTGCAAGACAGACAGAATTGTTCAATTCTAGTTTGTTGCAGCTTACCAGCATATTCTCATTTTCTTACAAATTGTAAACAGTTTAACGTAGGGTAGTTTTTTCAAATAATTTTTCTCTTTTTTCTCTCAAAGATAAAAATGAACTAAAAGCAAAAAAAAAGGCAAAAAAAAAATACAAAGAGCCTGAAAACATCCCTTTCAAATGGCTCCTTGTTCTGTGAGGAACATTTCAGAAGAAGAAGAAGCTCAGTTAATGTGGGGGATTATTGCTCAGGCTGTCATAGCTGGATTTGTTTGCCTTGAAAGTAAATTTTATAGATAGGCAAAGCTCTTCTCAGATCAGTTGTTCTTCTTCTGCAAACCTGCCTTGATAGATTTTTTTTTCCCCGTTAGTGCAATAACACTAAACTACAGCAAATGGTCAAACTTAGTCATAATGCTGTCAAATCATATTGGAGTATACAGTATGTCATTTATTCAACTGTAGTGTGCATTGCACTGTACAAAACCCTGAGTGTACCATTGCAAAACATCTCTAAGGAGGCGTAAATGAAGAATCAGTTACGTGTGTAATGTTAAAGAGTTTTTGGATTTTTCATTTAGTCATGTTAGTGTTAATCATGAAAACAACTCTGCACATCTGCTTGACAGAGACTATGGTAATACAGTACTAATGAAAATATTCAGCGTGCAATTTAGATGTTACATAATTGCTGTCATTTGGTTGAATTCCTGTTAAAATATACCCAGCATTCACTTTATCTAATTATTCTTCATTCTTTGTTATTAACTTCTAATAAACCCAGATTGCTTGGTTCATTAAAACACTTTAAAGACATTGAAACTGCATGGAAAATAAATTTAAAATAGTACTTAGTTAATAATGGGCAATTATGATTGGTAACCAATATATTCTTTTTTCGTATAGCTGAGTTATTACTTTTTTAGAACAGGAACACAATTCCTTATTTAAAGACTGTTTAGTAACATATAAAGAGATAATACCTGGCTGTGCTGCCCACATACTGTAAACTCTCAATCACCTGTTTCTATTGGACTTTAAGATTGATCCTTTTCTCTTATTAACCAATGAAGATCCAGTGTTACTTTTATAGTATGGGGTATAGCACTGTCTAAATAGTATTCTGTGAAATTAAAGGCTTTGAACACGGGAAGAAGGGCTTGAGGGGAGATGATATATACTTTGAGATGTAGTATATAGAGAGAAAAATGTAAAAGTAATGAAGTCAGCTTTCACTCCGGCTTGAGCACAAGCAGTTTATAATGAATTAATGAAACCACCATAATTCAGCAAATGCCAAGTAAACTCACTCGGTTTCTTTTATTTTCCATGAACATTGTGCTGGTAGAGAAAGGAACAGAACTCGCATAGCCACACAACAAGACTAGTATTTAATATATCAGTATATTGAAGGGATTTATTTAAAGAAGTGAGTTCTGCGAGTCTAACCTTCTTCCTAAGATACCTAATGCTGATGACCTCAATACTGCACTCAGAAGTGGTGGAAATGACGGTTTATAAGGCTAAATTTTGTAAACTAGATCATCTTCACGGGTTCTCTGTTCTCTAGTCTTTTACTTAAAAGGAGACAACCTTTGATCCCTAATAAAAATGCATCACAACAGTGGCAAACTTTGCTTAAGTTGTTCCACCAAAAAGAAAATACAACCCCCTTTGTTAAATTTAAGACCCCCGTAGGATTCGTATCAGCTCTGGCTTGTCAAGGAGGAATCCAGTGGTGAAGGTGAGTTGTACAGGCTGTAACTCCCTTATTCCTGCTTGCTCTGCCGTTTCACTGCTCAGATATTTCCTGGTTATCTTCCAGCCAATTGGCCCTACTCAGATCAGGCTGATAAATATCACTGCAGCTGTGTAAACACATGCATAACCACTTTATCTAGTCACCTCAGACTCATTGGAGATGCCTCTTTCTAACATAATAGGCTCTAATTATTTTAGCCGTTTTAAAGATTCCACTTAGCATACAGCAGTATACATATATTAATTTGTTCTTGGCGTTTCACCATTTTGAGATAGAGTGTGTAAACATACATCTTACTCAAATTTCTGCATTTATAAAACCAAAGTCAACAACCATGTACAGCTACAATATTTAGCTCTTATAAAGCCTCACTAGAGCTACCTTCAACCAGTGACAGATGTATATAGAGTGCCTTGCAAAAGTATTCAAACCCTTGCAGTTTTCACATTTTGTTGCTTTGAAGCTTGACACTTTGATGTAGCAATTAATGTTATATATGCAGCCTGCTCTATACTTTCAAACCAAAACACAGAAAGAAGTAAACAGATAATTATAGTGGATGACAAATGGAAATGTCATGGTTGTATAAATGTTCAAACATTTTGCTGTGGCAAAAACTACTTTTTCTTTAACAAGTTGAGTGGCATCATTCTGTGTGCAGTATTAGTGGTTATTTCAAAATAAAAACACCTATTTCAGTGAGGTTTCTTGGTCACATAGTGAATTTCAATCAAAGAAACAACTATGAAGTCTAAGAAGCTCTCAAAACAAGTCAGGGATAAAATCATTGAAAAGCAAAGATCAGAAGAAGGTTACAAAAAATATACTGTAAGAGTCTGCATTTTCCTGTGAGAGCAAAGTCAATATGGTCAGGCTGCAAGACACTATTGATCCAACGAGACAAATGGCAGGTTTTCTATAGGATAACTGTTGCATGATTCCATATCTAAACAGACATCTGTGAACAATTAATTTAGCTGGACATGGACTGGCTCACTATTCAGGGGAATTTTCTTGTTTATTGTTAAGGAAAAACGTATTGTAACTTCTGACTTGGGTTCTAAGAAGTTTAGTGCAGAAAACACAACTTAACAATAGCCAAGAGCTGTAATGTGCCAACAGAGATAAAGGAATGAAAAACAGGGAGAGTGATGATGGGATTCAGCTTCACCATCCTAAAACTAGAACTGAACATAATGTGAATGAGGTGCTAGTGTTATAACCCACCTTACCAGGGTGGAGGATATGACATTGGAGGTGGCATTCTGACAAGAATTGTTGCCTGTGATTCTTGCTCCTCTCTTTACCAAGGTGCTGGAGTTATGGGTTCCTGTTTCCCTACAATGTGATACTGTACATGAGACTGACAACCAAGCAGATTTAAGCTGAGCATCTCAGAGTGTCCTTTCTTCTGGTCCTGGTGTGCCACCACCACAATTAATATGCACTCACACTATATATATCTATCTATCTTTTGAAGTTCAAGAAGGATAGCACTGCAAATGTAATTTGTCTAATTACATTTATCTGCATATGGGGTCTCTAGTTTCACATATGAACACGATGTTGCTTCTTGCTTTGATCCAAATTAAGATGCCTCTTAGGAACAACAGAGAGAGAGTGACTGAGCATGAAATCCAATCACACCACTCAATAACAGAGTCTAGGTGGGTACTTGACTAACTACAACACCTGTGATTAAAAGTATTTCACATGCACTATGGATTTAGTAGCATTGTGGAGTTATTCACCATTTTATTCCTAGATATAACTGAAAAGATGTATGCTTTGTTAAATAAACAGATGCTTCTTAGTTCTGTTATGTACTATAGATTAGGTTTTCATTTTACCTAAAAAGCTTTGAATATTTTTGAAAAGCATGAATTTGTTGATACTCAATAGTTGTGTTATAGTAGTGTCTCATGTTCTTAATCCAATGCTTACATTTTTAGATGATATATTGGAAACTTACAATACTGCTGTCAATTATGAGAAGAGACAATACTAAATCCGTCCTTTTTTAATCATCCTGGAAGATGACATTTGGGAATGACTTCTTTATCGGTCAGCAGCTCAAATTATTTGTGGCTACCAAAGTTAGCCTGTATGGAAAATTGAATAGCTTTTTCTGTAATGGATAATGCGACCATAGGATTATTTATTTTCTGGAAGAGCAGATAAGATCACCCTCCCTTTCTCCCTATTTTGAAGTCTGATTGCCAAGGTGCCCAGTCAGGCCTCTATCTGCTATGAAATGCATTTGAGTGTTGCTACAGTTCATAACTGCTACAGCTTGTGTGTGCATGATGGTTTGAAGATCAGCGAATTCAGACTGAATCAGTTTGTTTTCATTTTAATGAAATTAATTTGGCCTATGTATCATTCTTTTCTTCACGTTTATTGTCTTTGAAGCTGTATTCCCAACTGGTAGCTGCCTGTCATTGGTATTTGTGATTTAGAAGGTTTATTCTTTTCTGGAGGTGCTATTTGGGAAATGAATCAATTCACTACCCTGTGGGTACAAAATGGGATTACATAACAGGGGTTACAAAGGGTGACTGATTTTATGGAGCTATTTCCTTCCTTTGATTTTCAGAAAAGAACAGTGTATCAGTATGCCATGCAAACTGTATTTTAGAAATACCATCTAACAGAACATCTAACATTGCAAACAGAATGGAGTTTGATTTGTTTCTGCCCACTCCATGTGCTGACTGCAGGTGAGAGACTGACTGCAGGGTCTTTATCCAGGGTTTTCCAAAGGTCACCATCTCCTTCTTGAGCCCTCATGCAGTTATTTATAAAATCTATTAAAATACAAACAAGTGCAAATCTTATCTATCCAAAACAGCAAGCACATTTGGCAACATCATCACAATCCCAGAGTACTTCACCTGAACCTGTGGCTGAACAGGAAAGCTCATATCGAAATACAGACAGCATAGACAAGAAACAGATTTTAGCCTAAATTGAACTGATGTGACCACAGTTATTAATGTCCAGGTATTTTTCTTGCTGGCCTCCTGAATATTTTTCCTTTGTCAATATTAAGTGATCACTGAAGACTGTTCATAGTTTCATCCTTTTCCTCTATCAGATTTATTTTAGTACAGAAAATTGAAATATATTTATTTTAATCATCTGATCAAAGATAAAACACAAAAGGCAGATTTTCCAACTATCAACGTCAGAACTGTAATTGCTTTATTAATAAAGTTTATCGGATCAATAGGGTTTTACATTGATCATTAGTTAGCCTCAGGCTTTTTCACAACCAACTTGACTGATTGGCAAATCAGGAAATGTAAATGTTTATAGTAACAGTAAATTTACTTAATGCATTCCATTGCTTACAACACCTAAACTATGAAACATACTGTATGCATGCAGACTTAAATATGATTATTCCATTGATTTGGGAAGGTGTCACAGTTTAAGGCCACTTAAGTTACATGCGCAGAAAGACAAATATGAAGGACATTTTACTTTAGCACGAAACCTTCAGCTTCTGTAATAGTGATTTAAAAAACAGAAATGGATGATTTGGTTTGAAAATGAGGAGTCTTGAGCTACTGTCTGGACAGCAATGATGCGTTGAGGTGCAGGAAGGCAGCAGCCCAGAAACCAGTGTGTTAGTTCCATCAAGTATTTTTCAAGTCTTTCAGGCCAAAGAAAACACGTTTTGTGGCATACTAATTGACTTTAACATATTACAAGTAAAAGTGAAATGGAATACACACTATATAAGGCTGAAGACAAGCATCCCTTGATTGATTTTGCAGATGGGAGGATTCACTGAGTGTGGAAGTTTAAATTGATTACAGTGAGCATACACAACTAAGGAGCAACTTCAGGCGGCACCAGCAGCAAGCAAATATCTTTACAAAAAACAAATGTCATGCTGCGGTTGAATAATGTAATTCAGTCAAGAGTATATGGTGATGAAAGGCATAGTAGATCTTTCTTTTTTTGTTATGTTATTGATTACAGAAAATTGATCTAATTGGATTCTAATTGGAAAATTGATCTAACTGGAAAAGCTATTCCCACATGACTCTTTGTTCTGTTTCTTAAAATCTGGAAAATCAATGTAACTTTCAGTTATGTATAAGGGGTTCTTAAAAGTCATAGCCTATAAAGATGGCTATTGAAAACAGAAAAGACTTAAAGATAAATAAGAGCTACAGAAGGAGTGATATTCTGTACCATTGTATTGTATTTGTGAAATGCAGACTTTGGGTATTTCAATACTGTATGGAGTCTTCAGATACCATCACAGGCTTTCATACATCGAACCTGTGCATTGGTAAATCACATATACTGTATATCTAGGAACAAGTATTAGGTTTATTCCATGCTGAAAAAAAGAAGAGAGAAAAAACAACGTTTCGGCCGTGGAGCCTGGTGTGGTGACACCTGAAGAAGGCTCCACGGCCGAAACGTTGGAGTTTTTTCTCTCTTCTTTTTTTCAGCATGGAATAAACCTAATACTTGTTCCTTTGCAGCCTACGCATGCTGATGCAGCTACCCACCTGAACTACTGTATATCTATATATTTATGTGGAATATCAAAGGAATAACAGAGCTTTGAGTTCAAAGCAGTTGCTAAAGTGTGTTAAATGTATGGACAAATTGATAACTACTTTTCATTTCTTACAATATTGTTCAGTTTGTATGTATGCTTGTATTGTATGTATTGTACCATGTGTACTGTATGCATACCTCCATGCAAGTTGATGCAACCATAAATTGGAGTAACTAAGAAAAATGCTAGGTGGGAACACTGCAAACCCAAACTTTGCATTTTTTAAACATCCTTACCCCGTTAATGACAATGGAGTAAAAGCAGTTGAAAAAGAAAAGGAAATTTAACAGGTGAAGAAACATGTCCTCCTTTGTAAACAGTACTGTGGGGTGTTACATTAAATAATCATTTTAATTTCCAAATAAATACAAAATTAAGGAAGAAAGAGGAACAGATTGCTTGAATATCTCTCAAAAGTAAGAGAAGTAGAGGTGGGTTGTCATTGGCATCATGAATTCAAATAAAAATAAAATGTGTTGGCTTTGTTTTCAATGAGGTATTAAAATGAAACAAAGAATTCTGAGAAGTGAGCATTGAATTGTAAAATGCACTTAATGAGGGAGAAAAATGATAAGGCAAAAATTATATTTATTGCCTTACAGTAATTCATGCTTTGTGACATCCTCTCGTGCTGTGCATGAAAGTATCCAATAAGCTGGAAGGCAATGAATTCCACTCTTACACTGAATCATGTCTGAGCTCCCGGAGATGGATGATGAGGTTCGGATTCAGAAAAGCCTTAATAATTAGCTCATACGGGTGGTATCTTCACTTTAAATGTTGGAACCTACTAGCCAAACCCTATGTGGGCACACATTATCATCAATTAAAATGAAATGCTTGCTCCTGAATAATTGGACACCGGTGTAGCCTTGACACTGTTTCATGGTAGCCATGGATTTAAGTTTTGACATTCAGAAAATGTGTCATTAGAACAATGAATAGCATTTCTTTGGTGACGACAGCCAAACCAAATTATTTAGTAACCTGAGTAGCAGGCCACATTGCATAGTATTACCTGCCAAGACTTAAACAGATCAGCAAATGAAAAATGTCCTAGAGCCCATGCAATGACACATAAACACTAGTTGAAAAGGACAGACATTTTTCATATTGAACATAGTAAGTGATTTGTATGCTTGGAACCCTGTAAGAGAATTGCTACATTATTGATGCATTCCATTAATGGTTATATACTGTAGTACAGTGGTAAGAATCTTTATAAATCCCCTAAAATTATAAAGAATTGTAAAGAAATACTATAATATATTTGGTAAGTCAAGCAGGAAATTTTCTTGTTCAATCCCTCATACAAAAATACTAGTCAGAAATAGGAAATCAAAATGAAAAGTGAAAAATAACACCGAACAAGAATAGAACATACTCACACATTGCCTTGACTTCACAGCTGCTATTTCTGAACGTGCTGGTGCTAAGAGATGGGTGTTGTAGATTCAGATATGTAAAGGGTTGTGCAACTAAACTGAGGAAATTAGATTTGGTAAACGGGCAACTTTTAAAAATATTTTCATGAACTGAAGTAATGCAAATCGTATATAATCATTCCACAGTCATTTCACAATCCACAATTGTGGATTGCAAACATTAAAAATTTAGTCTCTCTAAGTTTAAAATGTCAAAAAATACATAAAAAAGGTTCCTAATAAAAAAATAAAATGATTAACTGGCACCATTTGTTTCCACTGAGAGTTTAGAGAAGCCTTGGATACAGCGATCGATTGGATTGGCTATGTTCTGACCCCTGACCCCTCAGGGCACTTCTGCCAGGGGCCTCACAATTTCAGACACCCTGGCTGCTTTACATCAGCAGGATAACCAACAGGCGTGAGTGCAGTATGGATATTTATCTCAGAGGACTTCCAATGCCTGTTTACCCAACAAATCCATGGGGCTCCAATGAGGATCTTTAAAGGAAATCGGGACTGATTTTTACTGTATGTCTGTTTTATTCCTCTCTGGGACCTGTGGAAATAATAGATTATCCAAAGTCAAGAAAACTAGAATCTCATGTTCGTAATACTGAAAATGTAAGTGTTACAAAACTACCATTATGGACTGTTGTTTTCTTTAGTAATACAGGATTAAAATGCTTTTCAATTCCTAAGAAGTAGATCAGCACCCATTTTTGTTCTTACATTTTGAGAATCTTTATTGTGCTGATGAAGACCTGTGTACTGCTCAGTCTAATATTCATATTTCAAAAGAGTGTTGGAACTGAATTGTCCTATCTCTTAATGGGTACAGCGCTCACAGTGGTTCTCTGCCTGTCGCCCACTTACCAACCTTTCACCTCACTGACTGTTGCTCGGCAAGGGTTAGTCCCTACCAGCTACCAATACACGGTAACAGATGCTTTTCTTTTTGAACAACGTTCGCAACGACATCGGCACTGTGGCTATGGAGTCATTCATGCTCCATTCTCTGATGACTTTTGAGCCGTCTTTTTGTTGTTTCTACTTGGTACCACGTGGTGCATGAATTGTGTTACTGTGAGGCCTTTGGTGCAGGACGGTGGTGTGGTGTGTACTCTAGGAGCCTGTAGGAGCAGAAAAAAGAGGCTGTCAACAGTTATGATCGGCCACCATGGAAGAAGGGAAGCAGCTGTCGCTGGTTTCTACTGCTTCACCAAAGTGATTAATACATGGTGAGGTCCTCCTTGTGTTTACAGGCAGCTCTGACAGATAACAATTTGTCTTTCACTGTTACAAGTCAACAGGCTTTATTATAGCAGCTGTTTCATACTGCAGAAATGAGATGTGGCTGCTTGCCACCACATTCTCGGTAAATCAGAGCCCGAAGTCTTTTAACAGTACACACGGACGTTATGTCAATGTGAGGACACTTGCTAGCAAATCTTGAATAGGAAAATAAGGCAGTACACACAGTACATCAAAACCATTGTTAGGAAATGTACATGTGGCACATTTGTGGCTGAATGTGACATTGAGAGCCACTTCAATTATGGCTCTATGGATGAATCCTTCACGTGTCCTTATTTGAGTGCCTTTCAACACTGAAGACCATAAAGCTGGCTTGTAGAATTCACGCACAGTGGGAATGATTAGAGATATTGTTTTTTTTACTAGAACCCCTGTACCTTCTGTTTTGTGAAGTTGCTTGCAGCTGATTAAATATAATCACATCTCATTCTGCTTGAACTCTGATGATCCTATGGCACCAAAAAATATAATTTTAACAATGTGGACAATGAGTTGCAAAAATGATATTTATTGCCAGTGACAACATAAGTACGTCTTCTCCTGAGGTCTGTGTTGAGGCTGTTCTCCTCACTCGTTGTCACTTCTGTGAGCCTGCAGAATGAGCCGAGACGGAAGAGTTTGCTTGATTATAGCAGGCAGCGTACCTACCTGTTAGTAGATGCTTGAGTCAGTGCGAATTACGATAAATTGTGTCAGCAATGAAAGGCTAAATTGTGGGTCATATCCTGTTTGTCGAAACAAGCCTGAATGGGAAGTGAGAAAGGATAAATATATTGTGAAGGGCTAAAAGGGATTAGTCATATGGAAAAGGTGTTGCGATGAACATTTACTATTTGAAATTATTTGGGAATTTTTCTTGGCATGTTTAATTGATTTTTCAAACCTGACATGGATTTAAAATTGTAATTCATAGAATGGAATGCAGAGAGGTTTCCCAGTTATTAAAAAATCTGCATAAATACAGACAGGCTCATTTTGAAAAGTACTTATGAAAATTTCAGAAAGTGTCAAATGTCATCTAGACAGGCATAAAGATAGGTGAATTGCAAAACGAACTTCACAAAGGGTACAAGAGAAGGAATTCTACATGCATATGAAAATTAAATATTGTCACTGGACATTCTACTCACCCCCAGGGTTCATTTACAGTACAAAAGGCTCATATTAAGAGAAGGATCAGCTGTAATCTTACACTTGATGTACATCACTGTCCTCAACAGATCTAATGCAGCTTATTCAATCACATATATAATTAGTATACTGAGATGTACACACAGCAAATTCTAAAGTGTTGTTGCTTAATTGCAATGTAATTCCTGCAGTGTACCCTGTGCCCCAGCTTTGATAGCTGACAAGCCAATTATATCCTGTGAAATTAGGCATTGATGTTTTCAAAGAGCTGTGCTCTTACAGAGAAAGGCTCTTTAAAGGTTCTGTTGATTAATTAGGAAGCACTGTGGAGATAAGTTCGTCATTGGGCCCAGCAGTCTGGCTAATCATCAGGGGACATCCCACTATTGTGCACTGTTTTATCACATGCTACATAATTAGCTCATTGTCTTTTAAGGTCAGACCTCTGCCACATACAGATGTTGGCAGGCATGTTCACCAGAAGCAGCAATCATTGCTGTGTTAAGCCCATGGCTCGGCTATGGAGATACCTTTGTTCTTTGCTGGAACAAAGACCTGCTGTTTGTTTACAAGGCTGGGGATTAAATATTAAGTTTTTTTGTCTTCCCAGAAAGAGAAATCACTGGGTGAAATTATTAATGCTGTGAAAGAAGTTTATTCTCCATCTCTTCCTTGCTACTATCTCCACTTTCCATATACCGGAGGCAACAGGTTTTTAAATTATTGCATGTAACAGTACATAATATATTATCTGAAGGTAACTTGTAAAACAAATTCATAAATACGTAAATTGAATAAATTAGGAATATTGTGCAAAAAGGAGAAACTTGTAGAAGAACCATAAAGATAATAGATGAATGGGACATTTATCATTTCAGTGGGCTTATTAAATAAGAATATTTAATAAGGGAAGAAGAAAGCAAAAACAAAGCCTGAGACTGAGTCTGAATTCAATAGGAAAGTGATAGATGAAGCCAAACTCTGTGTGCCGAGGGAGTGCTGTCTCAGCAGCAGATGAGCACTTGGGGAGTGTGGCACTAAGGGCTTTGCTCTGTTCCTGCTGGATTACCTGCGACTGGGGCTCCTGGCTGGGAACAGAGCCAGGGCTCTCACATTAGTACTGGTGCAGTGTGTGTGTGGTACAGTCATGCAGCAGACAGTGAAAGTATTTTAGAACAAATACTGCATGCATGCTTCTAATTACAAGTCTGGATTAAACTAAGTGTATGTCTGGAAGAGTTTTGTTTTATTAATGAATTATTGATTGATCGGGTTATGGATGAATTGATTTCTGCACGTTTACTGCATCCAGGTATGCATGCAGCTTTGCTAACAGGTTGGCACATCCGTTCACATAGCGATTTCCTAGCAAGGCAGCTGTTAACATAGCAATCAAATTCACTATACTTTGGGGTTGTTGTAAGTTAAAGAGGGTAGGGCAGGGTGAATGGTACAGTACAAAAGCTGGGCTCATGCAGGTATGTCTGCAGAAAAGCACACTGCAGACACACCTGAGAAGTCTGTCCTGGAGGGGTCTCCTAGCTTTCTTGTGAGAAGTGGCTTGTCAGCAAAACTAGAAGATACAGTGATGGATGAAAGTTGTATCCAGGCTTATCAGAATCCAAGCTTCTTAGGTTTTTCTTATTCATCACTTGTTTTCAGCCATGTGGAAATGTTTTACAAGTAATGTCTCAAACACACTTGAACAGACGATAAAAAAACAGCTCCTCTCTTCTGACCAAGCTCATAAGTGTAAAGTTTGAGATTTGCAAAAAAGTTTATATTCTGTTGAGCACCACATACACTCCTTTTAATTAATAAAAATACTGAAATTGATATCACCTCTCAAAATTACTCAGTATCTACGACTAGTAGACCTATCCTTATTTGTAGACCATAACATTTGGTAACAAATACAAGTTTAATTTAAATTTAAATGCTTGATACTTATAAGTAATTCTTATTTCACAGATCTTCAAAAGGTTCATGACTTGTTATACAACTATATCACTGTTGTGTCAACTGTGACAACAACATTGATTTAGTGAATTTGATATGAGATAAAGACATAAGCAGAACAGGCTTAAAAAATGTGGTGGCTGTCGGTATATGTGATTGTGAGTACAAGGAACAGAATTATACTTTATTCATGTACAAAACAATCCCACACCCACAGTTTGGAATCTTAGATGCAACCCAACATGTAATGATACTACAAGGCACACATCTCTATTGTGTACTGAAGGAAGTTGGTATTTTCCATTATCTTGATTGTACTTTTCACACTGTTTCTGTGACATATCCTTGAAATTGGTGGTTTCTAACCCATCAATTCTAATTTTTTTAAATATTTTTACCATGCCAAAATCTTATCCCTTTTCATGACTGTAGATAAAACATAATTCAAAATTCCTTCATGATGTGAAATGTTCTTCATTTGATTACCAGCAGCGGTTACGAGTGATTCAGAAAATGAAGGACCATGAGCCTTTCACTATCATTAATTTTATACATGTGTACATAAAGTCATGAACAGCTCTTTTAACAGAAACAACACAATCAAAAAGACAGCCGATGCAAGGGACTAGGTATTCAATTTGATAAAGTTAATTAGGTTTGTTGAAAGGTATAGGAAAACAACTTATTTTTGGATGTCTCTGGAATTTATGAATTACTATGCAAAATTACACACAAAACTCACAAAAGAATAGTAGAGCAAAGAGACTCAAACTGTAAGAAAATCCAGTGTTATTATTCTCTTGATCATTGTAAAGGCCAGGTGTGTGAACACGAAGACATTCTCTTTTGGTTCTGCTATAAAGTCAGGAAAGGTTAAGGAATAGTGGAAAGGCAGCCTTTCTTCATTTCTTTATTACGGTTTTCTAGTGATGGAAATGTTTTCAAGACACAATAAAACCTGTTAGACTATTTGAAGCCCTCAGGTTTGCAGGAAAATTACTTGAACCATTTCAAATGAAGTCACCTCATCCTCTGAATATCCATATTCCATCGGAGTCTCACAATTCGCTTATCGATATATTCTATAAAGTTGCTTGGTTTTCACTTTTCTATCACACTTCTAAATCTACAAAATCAGCAAAATCTAGGAATGTCAATATATTTGGTGCCACGGTTACTTTGAACTTGTTTTGAACATTTAATGCTTTCACTGTTCTATGTTTTAAAAAGTGAAATATTTTACGGAGGTACAGTAGTAAGTTTGCGGTGAAGGCCTTGAAAATTATGATAGCTCCTGTGAGAAGTCTCAAAGACAAGGTTTTTCTTTTAGCAAATGAGGTTTCTCAGACATTAAAATGAAGCTTGGCAAACTTAAAATTGTCATGTGTGTTAAAGAACTTTCAGAACCATGTTTTAAACTGTTGCAATCAACGTCTTCTGAATATTTGCATAATAACTGGAAACACCTGTTTCTGAATGTGTAGGTGTGATTCAAACATAAGTACACACGTTACTGCCAGGTATCAACAGTTCGTTCATGACTCCTGTTGTCAAGAAAGTCTCATTTTTAATCAGATGAATGCAGAGAAATGTGGAGTGTAACAAATCATTAAAAACTGAGATTTTCCCTCCTTTCCTCTACCACCAGTGCCAGTTTGAGTCTTGGATAACTCTGGGTTGTGCTTAACGACTCACAGGCTGTGAGTTGTGTAGTAGACAGCACACATCCGTCTATCTACTGCAGTGTATTAGGAAGGCTGTTGTAAAGCTTACACTATACTGCAATCACCTGCTGGCGTGTCGAGACAGGTATTTTTCTGTTTGCACATAGAGCTCAAACTTTACTTTGTGAATGCACATTTGCAGTGCGCTTGTGCTTTGATAGATTTTCTTAGTACATCACATCCTAAAATTGGAAAGCGAATGTTTTTTGATGGCAGCCCTCACACTTTTAGGCAGTCCGTGAGTCTGTATTAATTAGGGCTGAAGCGTTCCTAAGGTCGTGAAAAGATTGTCATTAATTTGAAAGGGCGAATGCTGGATATTGATTTATTTGAAGAGGATTTTCTGTTATAGGTATCAGCGTTTTTATATCCTCCAGAATACCCTGGACAAAATCGCTTGTCAAGCTTGTTTTTAATCCCTTCATTCTTGACTTTGGATATATAACTGCATGAGAAAACATTTATAATTTGTTTATTATTAATGTATGCGTTAATAATGGGCATATACTGTATACTGTATATATATATATTTAGACGTTATAGAAAGGATTAATCTAATGCGGGTTTTTTCAAGTGCAAAATATTCTCAGTCTTACTGTTGGCATTACTGCTGTTACTCACTTTCTTACAGCCGTGCTTGAAAATTCTGTGAGCTGACTGTGCGTAAATCAGTCCGTACGATATTCTGCATCGCATCTCACTTGGCGCAGCTGGGAACGCTTGGTGGAAGAGCTCGCCGCTTTATTCGAAATTACTGCACTGCATTTTAAGTGAGGTTGGACTAGTGCTGACACGGGAAATTGCACTGAGCTGGGCCGAGAAGAGAAAGCTTCGAAATTAACCTTTTTGCGAGGTTACATTTCTTACTCATATACCGGACGCTCTCCTTAACTTGTGCACTTCCAAAATCCACAGATTTGTTTTTTTCCCCCATTAATTATCTAGGTTTTATTAGTTTTACAGAAAAATCGGTGTTAAATTAAAATATAGGTAAAAAAACTGAAAAGCAAAAAACGGCGCATGAGGCTGCATGGATGCACTGTCGCTAAAGGTGTGATATTACTAGACAGGGTAGATGTTTAATTCAAGTAAGTGTTCAGTTTGTTAAAATTTGGAAACGGCGTTGGAAGAACCTCTTGTTTCTAGGCGTTTTATGAAGCAAAACATAGAGTGATCAAATTAAATTGTTCAAAATACAGTTGGGAGTTAAATACTGAATGTCCTATTTGTTTATTCGTTGGTGAGAGTCAAGGTTTGGGATTTTTTCGATGTGTTCGAAGCATTAAGATAATTTGTGAACTTCAGCGATGGTTTAAATCCAGTTATCTAAGTAATAAGGACTCGTGTCCCCACCACCTCCCTCTTCTGTTTCCATTTTCCAGGGGAGCTGAAATGCTGTCAGCACAAACCTTAGAGAAATCGTCGGCTGAGCTAGATATTCAAGCCTTGATAGTGCAGTATTAAACTAGGAACTGTTTAAGAGTTGTAGACCTAGTAATAGCTGTAACATTGACACGTTATGGATAGGCAAGTTAAGAAGTGAATAATTAGAGAAAGGCGCCTGGAGCAGCGAAATGAAACATGATTTTCTTTCTTTATGCTCGACTGTGAATAATGATGGTGAGACAAGTTGAAACAAACCCGAGGAAAAGCGATATGGTGCAGCAACCAAAGGGATGATACAGTACATCCTCTTCAAAGGCAGATGAAGCTGAAATGCACATTGGATATTATGGGGAATGGACACTGTTACAGAAATAGCAACCAAAAAAGAGCGCAGCTGCGTAATAGTGGTATGGATCCAAACCGTAACGTTCGGTACAACGTCTAAGACAGGTTTCACTACTGTCTTAAACAGTCTCGTTCATTATGAAGGGAGTTAATCTATTAAATAATAGTAATATGTTGATAATTAAATATGCCAGGTAAGAGTGGAATAAGTGTTAATGAAGGATGACACTAGTTTATTTTTGTTCTGTGATTTAAAAGGCGGGGTGTGTGGCAAGTGTCACCGGGCATCGGTTTTCAGAACAGACTCAATTTGTTTGGTTAACACAACAAGAAACACTGTTAGAACTCGCGGTGGCCCGCTGCCCGTGGCATACGCTAGGCAGTTTGGTGTACCAATGCCCGCTTGGACGTCAAATCCACAAGTGTGGCGAGGACATCTTTGAGCCGTGGGAATAATCAAATAAATGCATGCAGGGATAAAACTTGCTACGACCTATGTGCCTGACAGAAAAAAAAAAATACAGTAAAACCGAATGGTCACAGAATACAAAGTGAGTTTGTAGTAGAGTCCCCCTTGAGCGTCAACTAAGCGAATGCCGCTTCCTCCAATGCGGAGCTGGTCGCTGTCCGTAGCGCTGGTGGTGCTGAATTTGGATGATGCCTAGCCAGCGAATGCAAGGCTGCCGCTCCCTGCTACACATCAATGAAGACAATGGTCGGTTTCTCCTACTAGCGCTCCTGATTTCCCTGTATTTGTTGTGTGGCGCCGCAGTTTTCTCTGCCATCGAAAGACCCTCTGAGCTGGAAGCCCAGAGCCTCTGGAACAGGACGTTTTTCAACTTCAGCGACACGTTCAACATCAGTCTACAGGATCTGAGCTCTTTTCTCCGGGATTATGAAGCAGCGATCGCCGCAGGGATCAGAGCGGATTCTTTAAGACCACGATGGGATTTCACCGGGGCATTCTACTTTGTTGGGACTGTGGTATCAACTATAGGTAAGAGATTCAGTTACGATGAATATTTTTCTTAAAACTGATGATACGTCGTCTGCCGATCTTACATTTTTATCGCTTATTTTAGAGGTCACCTTTGCTCTACCTTTCAAAACAATGAAACCCCCTAAATACTATATAAAATATATAAAAGGGTTACATCAATGTTCTGGATGGGAGTCATTTTTAACACACTTCCTGGCAAACTAAAACTAAACAACAAAGCTAATTGATTGAATATTAATTTAACAACAGTCTTAAATTCCTTTAGCGCTCTTTTCTTTAATGTGTGAATTCACAGCAATTTTTTTTTATACTGATACTGGTGCAAAGACGCTTAGATGTTGTGTTTTGACCCGAATTTTATTTTACTTCAAAGTACATTAGTTCAGGATGGTACTTAATCAGTGGTTAATTGCAATGAATTTTACATTGCCTATTGCGCCATTACCCTACAGACTGGATTCAAGTTTAAATATTTCTAAAGTTCTAAAACACTTCAATGCAGTCTTTATTATTGCTGTTGTCTAGAATAGAGTGTTTCTTAAAAATACCATGGGCACACAAATAATCCAATCAATATTCCACGAGACAGAGAAACCCACATGCATCTGCAATCATTGCTGAAAGCAGGTGATCTTTTGTTTAAGGCAGTATTATTAGAGTTGCCTTAATGGATTTTTTATTATGCTCTAGATTAGTTTTAAGTGAAACCTGGTTGCAGGGCAACACTTACATGTGGTACATATAATGTTCTTTACTTAACATTTCTTAAAATATTCAAATCAATCATTTAATTCATTTAAAAGAAAAATGGTTTAAACTTTGGTGAATACTAGCGAAGACAGTTCTTGCATATCTATTGTGTCAGTAGTTTCCTTGATCCACTTCATATCATCTCTGTTCTTTAATGATGCTAGTTTTCAACACATTTCACTGTACTATTGCAATATGAAAATTGCTTACGTTTATGTTATTAGAAATCGTATGTGTGCTGAGTAACTGAGATGCCTCGTGATGAAAAACAATAAATAAAACCAAAAATGAAATTTTTATACAGGTGTATTAGTTTAGAGATTTGTTAGTAATCAATTTATTGTGTGAGCATGAGTAAAATGCCCAATTCCAAATGACTTTAGACTTTATTACTTACAATCTTTCATTCCAGAATATCCTATTATTCTTTTAATAAACTCTTTATTTTCCAATATCTTCAATGACGTTGCTAATTAAAAACAACAACAAAAACACCCTTCAGTTAAATTTATGCATTATAAGTTCAGCTTTATTGACAGTGTGTGAGGAAATCTTCTACCTGAGCTAATTATTAATGGCATAGATAACATGTAATGTATCTTATTTATAGCAAACAGAGCTACCGGTTTACATAACCAGTTCAGGGAGAATTTACACTGATCAAGACCTGAAACCCAGTTTTCAAACAAAAATCTTTGAGAAAGCCAGTAACAGTTATGTAAGTTAAAAGAAAAGTGATTAAAGTGTCCTAAATTATAAAGTTTGTTTAAATAGAATGTATTGTATGTATCTGAATGGGAGTAAAGTATTTAATATGGCCCACATGTAGATATTTGCACACAAACACACTCTTAACTACAGATACTGTACTGTTAGTCACTGACTGGAGAAATTGTCATTTGTGTTTATTACTTCATTTGTAAATATCACGCATATTCTTACTGTATATCCAATTGAACATTGTTGCACCATTTCTCTAATTCTGATGGGAGAGAATATTGTAAGCTATTTGCATGATCAAGTGAGGCACTCACAGTGCTTGGTAGTCTAACTTTGTTCTAGTTAAGCACGTGTTCTTGCTATAAACAATATTTAGGACATATCCATTTCATCCTTAGAATAACTTTTATTCACAATATGCATGTGCATTTATTTCTCTCATTGTTTAATTTGCTTGTGTAATGGCGTGGATGAAAAGAGTAGAAAAAAAACAAAATCTCAGGATCTGAAAGAGAAGGGGAAATTGGATAGCAATCTGAACTTTTCTATGTGGAAATGTAAAGAGTGTGCTGCAGAATCCTGTAAATTATTCTGCTTCTCTAATTTATTGTATACACATACTGCATTAAGTGTAATTACTAGAGATAAACACAGCAAGACGTAATGAACAAATTTCATTGAACAACATTTCTGTGATGGGTTGAAAGTGAGATGCAGTGGCGCAGTGGTTAGCATTGCTATGTCGCAGCACTGTGGCCCTGGGTTCAATTCCAGACCTAAGCTGCTACCTGCATGGAGTTTTTGTATGTTCTTGTAGGTTTCTTCCGTGTTCTCTGGTCTCCTCCCACAGTCCAAAGTTACATCAAACCTGTAAACAAATACCAGTAGGTCAGTTGGCTTCTAGGAAAATTGGCCCTGGTGTCAGTGTCCATGTTTGTGTCCGTGACCTGTGATGGGCAGGTGTCCCATCCAGGGTGTATCCTGTCTTGTATCTGTCGCTTGCTGGGATCAGCTCAAAACAGTTGAAAATAGATAGACGGATGGAAAGTTGGATAAGAACGGAACAATAATAACAATTCCACTATCTTTCATAAAATCTATAGTTTCTTTTTCCTTAACCATCCTGGAATATATCTTTGTTACTAAACAATGGCTTTATCAGTGAAAGGAGTGTGCTCATTTTATTTTGTTAGTTGTGTACAGAAATATGAACCCGGTAGCTACATTGATCTTTTCCAGCACTTTTTGTTCTCTTCATACAGTATGTTACGTGGAGGCAGCAGATGCTGGCATAATGGCTCCTCATGACTTTACTTGGAATTTGAAAAGATGCACTTGGAGTATCAGTCTAATTTAGGGGATTTTATAATTGAATCCAGATTGTAGTTGTGTTGCTGCATCTGGGTAGCTGGCTAACCAATACAAACACAAAATTCAAACTCATTAATGACAATTTTCTCCTCAGTCTCAGCTGGAGTGAGTTGTGCCAATCAGCTTGTGCAGCATCCTAGTCCTGTCTTTAATTCTTGTGTTATGCAGTATATTAGTATCACCCACAGGGAATATTATGGTTTCTTGATCCAAGTAATAGATAATCTGGCATTCTGAAATTTGTTTCAGGCAAGTGGCAGATGGATTAAGGTTTTAATGCTGTGTCCTGCAGCTCCAGGAATATCACCTGCAATAGGTCACAAAAGAGCAATGTCTCTCTTGTGGGCAGCATTTTCTATGTGCACCCCATACTGATCTGTGGCTACACTGCATTCTAAACACTGCAGCTCCTTTTCTTGTGTGTGTACATGATCAATACAAGAAACCTGAAAAACAGACAGGCTGGTGTATCAGTTAGCAAAGGCAAGGCTGACAGCATGCCTTCCACGCACCCAAAAGGCTGCTTTTAGATCCCTGACCTTCAGTGCTTTGTTTAAAAAACACTCAGTATGCATGAGAAGCTGGGAAGAAAAGGTGCAGTACTAAAGCATGCATGCCAAATTCTAATGTGTATTCATAGCTGTGTTGGGATTTTGGGATGTTCAGAATTGAGTTCTGTTGCTCTGACCAGTGGTAACTTCACAGATGTCCGTTTCCTTTAATCTCCTGCACTCTGCCCAGAATTGATACAATACTCCAGAAAGAAGAAAAAGGGAGGCTTATTGTCCTCCTGTAACTGGCAAACTAAACCAAATTTAAAAAATATCCTTGGCTTTCCTTATGTGCCTGTTTTCTAAAGTCAGATTTTCTGTATTCCGTTTTTTACTTATCTTTTCAGTGTGTCTGTTGTTCGCTGTGTTTTTGTTGTAGCACAGCATGGTCCACATTTGAGTTCTGTGAGAGCGGTAGTTGCTCTGCTTATTAAAAAGCCCTGCTTTAGGTTACCCACGCATTGTCGTGACACTCTGGAGTAATCTCACTGCTAAGTGAGATGTTTTTTCTCTTCAATCCAGCTTGTGTTATGTTGCAAAAACCTTTGAGACAGAAAACCCTTTTTAAGACTTCCCCATCTTGCTATTTCTGTAATTCAGAATCACAGTTTTGATTGATAGGCATTTGAAAAATATCATCTAAATCTATTAAAAAGTCCTTAAAGAACTGATGTGCACTATATAAGAAGGTAATGCTCTATATCAAGCTTCTAGTACCGACTTCTCAGTAATGTTTGCTTGGACTTACTATGCTAAAGTCTGCAAAATGTGTAAACAAAGCAAATACTAGCTAGTAATTGACTTACTATGAGCAGAGTTGCATGGACATATGTGACATAAGTTCATATCGTAACACTGTACATAGATTTCATGGTTTAATCAGCTGAATTTATACCAGAATCTGCTTCCAGTATAATCAGAAATGTGTTAAACACTCACTCAAGAGGAATGTTTTCTTGCTTATTTAAAGAATGTATAACTTCAGTTTGAGGGATCTTTACACAGGAAGCAAAGTATTTGTGCTTTACTATACATTAAATCCAGTGGCCATGCACAGCCTGAGCTATTCAGTCTCCCAAAGTGAGGAGGTTAGGCAGTGTGAATAAAACACTTCTCCGCTCATTAAGGAGCCTCTCACACCTCCTCCAGTACCGGCCTCTTCAGACCCCACACTCTAGTGTGGCTGTGATAATCACAGCTGTGTGAAAACAGCTTTGTACATGCATTATGCAGTATTCTCCACAGACAATCCCTGATTGTTCTCTTCCTGATGTTTTCTGAAAATGGGAATTTCTATATATTAGCTTTCCTGGGCTTCCATAAAGCGCATCAAATACACTTTAATACCTCTAGGTGTGGTTTTCCCATTTGTCTTTTACTTGCCTTGCATATGCTGAAAGGCCTTCTAAAAGCAGGTTCTGACACGTACCAATTGTTACATTATGCATGTTTTGAATACAAAAGAAAATACAAATGCAGGTCATGCAAATTGTTCAGTCAAGAAAACGGCAAATTACTTCACTTATTATGTAGGTTCGTTTAAGTAAGTCTCAATTATAACAATGACAAACTAATTGAAAGTCTGACAAAGGGAACCACGCCAGAGACAGGTGTAAATTTTTATTTTTATTTATATATTTTTCTTCACCAACAAGGAACGGGTATAAGTGTAGCAACGTATACTGTGCATACACAACAAGTTTTTGTTTGTGGTTGAAAGTGAGAAGTATTTGTGGTTTTTGAAGAGGATATCTCTCCATATCCTCAACAAAGAAATCATTGATTGTCACAAAAACTTAATCCAAGAGCCTTTGTCATAGAGTGAAAAAAGAAAAACACTGTGTGTATTATAGTGAAAGGCATTTTACCCAAGAATTGAAAACCCGTATTCTCTCAGAACCTATATTCAATCTCAGCCATTAACCTCAACAGGCAGAAACTTGCTAGGCATTCCTTCTTTCTCGTTGTTCTTCTCCTACCTCTGTAGCGTCTTTCTTCTTGAGTGACTCTTGATGGTCTTCTGCCTTTGTGACCAGGGGGCATTCTGGGAAGGACAGTCCTCAAAGTTCAGGATCCTCAGATGACCATCGTCTGTGTCTCAAGAATATACAGTATACTGTACTTCATCGGTTGTTTTGTTTTCTGGTTGCTTACTTTTGAAACTTGTATGAATAACATAGCGTATGACTAAATGGAGAAGCCCAATTCAACAGATTTTAGAAATATTCATTTTTTGCTTAGTGTTAGAACAGTTGCAAGCAAGCATGGGCATTACCAAAGCAAAGACAGTATATTATCTTCCCACAAATTCTCTTTGTCCATATTTTATGGGTAATATTTACTCTGGCAATTTTTTAAAGGCACTCTCAGAGTTTTAGCAATGTGAAAATAATAGAGATAGCACTAAGCTTTGTTCTATGAGAAAAAACAACTTTAAAATATGTATAATTGGCAACTTATTTGCCAATAGGCAAAATAGTCATTTTCAGTGTGGTGCTTTAGAAGTACTGTAGGTCCTATTTTCAAAGAAGTTATTTTGGTAGATTCAGCACAATGAATAATTTCCTTACTGACAGGCTTGATGATTCTTTAGATGCTGCAAAATCAAGAATTGAGTTATTAATTAAAAGAGCAAATTTTAAAGATCAGGAGGAAATGCCAGCTTTACAAATGGCAGTCACTTTCGTTCACATCAAAGGCTGAAGACTTTTTTTTTCCTGTAGAATTTTATCTGCATTCACTGGAACTGTGAATATTAGCTGAGCAGTCCATGAGTGCCCATGTCTCCTACCTTTAAAAGAACCAGGAATAAAGCAGGAAATGCTATGATTAAATGATTAAATCCTTTTAAGATCACTTATAATGACAAATTTGTTCTGTGTAAATGTTATCCTAATACAGAATAGTGAAACATTTGCACCTATATACAATATAGATTTATATACTAATATAATTTGTATACTGTATATAATTTGTATACTGTATTTACTGTATATACAACATAATTATATTCACAGTAACATATCCATTAATGAAATGAAATGGAGCATTTGTTCTAGAAAATAATGTGCAAAAGATAACAGATAATAAGATAATGTAGCCATTTGTCTGACTTCCACCTGAACCGAATATAGCACATGTTATTAAGTGCATGTTCCTTTCATTTCTCTAGTTACATTCCACATCAAAAGTTTGGAAGCAAAAACTATTCTTATGGGGGTTGGGCAGAGCAAGAGGAAAGTATTGTTAATTTTCTCCGCAATATTTTGAATTACTAGTATTTTTTGTAAAAGCCATTGAAGAAGAAGTTATTTAATATGTTGTATGAGTGCTCAAAGTGCTAAAATATCACTATCACTATCACTATCACTCTGCATATACATTATTATATATGGAGTCCCTGTATGTTATGGCATAGAAAAGTCAAAACAGTTTATTTGCTTTACAATAAAGCCATTTATATTTATAATTATGAGATTAACATGACTGATAAGTGCAGTATATTTACATTTTATGTGTGGATAATTCCATGCATATATTTGATCATATTAGAACAAAAGCATAGTTTGTTTTCAACCCATTAATTTCACTTGCTTTTAAATATTGGAACACATTCACATAAAGTCAATTTTGGACTGTCAAAGTCAGTACTGTATTTGGTTACAGGTCCCTTTGAGGCAACATCTGCATGAAGTCTGTAATCTTCTGAGCTCCCCAAACTCTTTGTGTAATTAATTGAGATGCTCTGCTACATCTAGTTTAAGTTCTTACCTGTTTGGGGGCCTTCTGACTGGATTTTAATTTTGTGAGTCTAACTTTTTTCTCCTGATGAACTATTTGTTTGCATTGGCTGGGTTTTAGGTTATGGACATGTTGCATAGTGAAATGCCAACCAATTAGTATGGATATTTCCATTGATTTTCTTACTGCTTCATCCAGTAAGGGTCACAGGGAAGCCGGAGTCCATCCTGGCATCCAAGGCAGAGTACACCCTGGATGGAACGCCAGTCCATTTTGGGCCACACACAGACACAAACACACACTCACTCATACCAGGTCCAGTTTTCCCAGAAGCCAGTTCACCTACCAGCACGTCTTTGGACTGTGAGAGTAAACTGGAGAGACTGGAGGAAACACACACAAACATGGGGAGAACATACAAACTCCACGCAGATAGCACCTCAAGGAGTGAACCCAGGGCCCCAGTGCTGTGAGGCAGCAATGCTAACTACTGCACCACCAAATATTTTCTTCTATATAAACAAACAAAATGTTTGTGTAAATCTCAGAATTCATTCTGCTGCTGCCATCATTAGTTGCATTAACAATAAAGCTGAGTGAGTCAGTGGCCAACACAATGCAGTGCTTGTCTCTCATTTCCTCCTAAGATTCTCAAGCCATTGTCTATGTGCAGCCATGGATGAGTTGGCTTTATATGATTTGTCTATAAATCTTTTTTTTGTAAGTGCTTTCATCTCTAAACAATTACGATGATGCTACACCTTCACATACCTACAGACAGACCATAAATCTTGGGAGCAGAATATAGCTACATAACCTCAGATTTACACACCTAGAAGAGGGATGGTTTCTTCATCGAGGACAAATGATGTGCTCTGCCAAAACAGTAGCTCCCTAATTTGTTCTTCCCTTGCAAGATTAAATTAACACAAACATCCTACTTGACCATCAGGAATTTTTGAGCCATTTTCAACAGGTGTTCTCGGGGTCCAGAGTCAGCTGTGTTGGAGTGTTTAGAATGTAGGTTACAAAAGATAATTTGGTACAGTTTGTGTGCTTAGAGGGACATAGACTCTCCAACAATGAGAAATTGAATGAAAATTAATCATCCCTTGGAAATTTCTAAGGAGTCCAGCCATCTGGTTTCCACTTAGAATGGCGCTGTTATCTAGTACCTATATCCTACTGCAGCAGTGCAAAACCTCAAAACCCCTTTATCTGTCTATTTCTTCCATACTGGTGTCTGGGGTGGACAAAGTCCCTTTCTAAGATAAGGCTCTCAAATTAATATAGACATTTTTAAGACCTCCATCACAAAATGATATATTTCCGCCATTACAACATCATTCTCATTATTCTTGTGTACATTGAGGAATAGATCCAGTGGGAGAGCAATGGTTATTGCTTCTGTTTTTTCACATGCAGTAGTTGATATAAAATCTCTGTCTTGCTGCGAAGGTTATTTCAAAGACTGGGAATGGGTCCCTGCACCAGCAGTTTGTAATATAGATAGCTTTAATTTAATTGTCACTATTAGAATATTGCCAAGTGCTTTCATTTAAGCTGCTGGATCTAGCCCCATGTATTTTCCTTGCATACAAGATCATTATTAAAACTATCTGTGCTGTTCTAGAATCTTTAAAGGATTAGTTTCCATGGCACAACCACTTTTAATTAGCACTTTGGCAGATAACTTGGAGCCAAAATAAATTTTTACAGGCACAATTCTGCGTTTCTAAGTGTAGCCCTTCGCTCTCCCATGCTATGGTGCCACCGTGAATTATATTCCTTGCACGACAGGGCTATATGCAACATAAGCACATTTCAGCTTCACTGCAATAATGTGCTTGAATAATCTGGAGTTATTGTTTAAGCTGACAGAGCGCTTCTGGGAAACAATGCTAGTGTTTCCCTGTCAGATCAAATAGCTATGGAGTGACTGCATGTTACACATTAAATTCTAAATTGTCTGCTGTAGTCCAGTTCGGTCCTAAAAATTTCGAGCTGTACAGGGAAGCCCTTTCATACTTAATGCTTTAAGCCCCTGTGAGATTTTGCAGTTGGAACCTTTTTGTCCTCTATCACACACTGAGGGTTATGCTACCTCAGAAGAAAACAAAACTAGTTAGCTAGAATCCAGTTAGTTCCCTTTAACTTTCTATAAATGAGGTTACATTTTTTATGTTGATATCTTCCCGATTCTTACATAAACCTTTGTGAACAAGGAAAAAATGATGTAGACTTAAAGGAGGTCAGGTATTGTCATGGTTTGTAACTTAGTGAAGAAGGGACAAGCTGCTGAAAAGCAGAAAATTATGAGAAGAAAGCCACAAGCAATAAAGGAAGGTGTTCGTATTGAGCATTAGGTAAAAATGCACACATTACATAAAAATACATACATGTATGCAAGAATCCAGTATGTGTTCACATTCCAGTTGATTGTGATCTGAACACTTTTTATTATCTTCCTGCTAACCTTGGTATTGAATCAACTTGCTAAGCCCCAGGTGGACTTCAGTAAGGTATATGCCTACAGGGCTGAGACTCTTCTTCCATCCATCCATCCTGAGAAAGCTAATTGTTCCTGGTGAGGGTCACAGTGACCTGAAGCCAGTTCTGGAAGTGCAGAACAGAAGGCAGATCTACACGGAATGCCAGTCCATCACAGGGTGTATACACTCCCACAGGGACTGTTTAAAATGCATATGAGTGTAGCACAGGGAGAACATGTAGATTCTACATTGTTGGCACCCTGGTCTGAAATTGAATCCAGGACTGGCAGCAGAAACCAAAACATGTCCACACCACCCTCTTGTTCAATTAAAACAAATCTCAGTGATACTCGTATTTAGGAAAACTGAAGCAACCTTTAGAAGACGTGATATAAAATGTGCTCTTGATAAAACTGTGTCTTCCACCATTATATGCAATTGTTCTGAATATATTCTATTACTTTGTGTCAGAATTTAATTTCCATTTCTAAATCACATTTCACATTGAGGATCAGACACCTTTTTCACTTTCCCTCTTTTTAAGTTAATAAACAATTGCTGGCTTGACAATGGCTCCGTGTTGTTTTCCCACTTCTGCCCCACATCTATTCTAGTTAAACCACAAAGAAAATGCTTTGTTTGATCGGTTTCGAAATGCCTGCCTAGAGGTGTGGGATCTGCAATTAAACATATTTTGCTTGAAGGAAATGATAAATACTCAAATCATGAAATCTTCCATTGTGTGTGGTTCTGCTGCTTCAGACGGGTGTGTACATTTCAAAGCCTGTGTGTCCTGACATTAAACAGAGCCAGGCGCCAAACCCTCCCTCCTGTGGAACAAATTGCTGCCCTCTGGACAGGCTTAGTCTGCAGGCAGCACACTCAAAAAAATGACTGCTGTTTTCAACATTTTTCTCTTAATTCACATCACATCACTTCCAATAATCGCATATCCATTTCAGGATCATAGTGGCCCAGAGCCAATCCTGACAAGCACTGGTCACAGGGACACCAGCCCATTGCAGGGCAGGCGCACAGACACACACACTCTCACACCAGGGCCAACTTTACTGACTCCAACTAACCTGGCAGCATGTGTGTGGATTGTGGGAGGAAACCTCCACACGGATATGGGGAGAACATACAAACTCCATGCAGATAGTGCTCGAGTTCTAGAATTGAATCCAGGGACCCGGAGCTGCGAGGCAGCAATGCTAACCACTGTACAACTGTGCTGTCCTTTTTCTCTTAATTAGATCATATTTACATTGTTATATAAATGTCCCCGGGAACATTTCTTTGAGCTATCTTACCATGAATGATGCAGATCGACAAGAACGTTGAGAATTCAAAGTATCATAAAAACTGGTGTATTATGGTTTTGTTATAGTGAACTTTCTTTAGTGTAGTAATGTAATGTCTTTACTTTCTGTACTCATAAAGCCTTATGTTATTAAGTGTACATGTTAGAGAAAGATTGTGAAACTTTCACTAAATCACTAAATGTTTCCGTGAACCCAAGAACAGTACAAATCGAAGTACTTGCCAAGATAATAGATGATTAATAAAAGACAATGTTAAAGGAAGCCTAAGCAAGCTACATTAATATTTCATTTATACTTTTGCAATAGAAAACATCAATAGCATTGCTAGTGTATGTTACAGAAACATCTCCATCAGGATTTGAGACTTTTAGTGTAATTGATTCTGAGATTGTACATACTGTATGCTAGGGTTGCATGGAATATTGCACTCATATTTTCCCAATCGCACATAAGCAAGTGAGGAATATTATTCATATAGCTGCAAATCTAATACCAATTCATAGAAGACAAAACTTAACCCTAAAATTCTATCAAATCACTCACTTCCACTAACTGTAAAGATAGCTGATGTGGATTTTGACATACAGTAGAAGGTCTTGTTTAACTTATTTGAAATCTTTGAATAAATAAAAGGACACTTGATCACAATTTAATGTCAAGCCATATCATAGGATGTATTTAAATTTCAAGCATGCATTTGGTGAGGTACCTCATAAATTGATGTACATGGATCATAAATTGAATCATGAATGGGAAACAACATGTTGTCTTAGGTCCATAACGTGTAAGCAGCTGTAAGATGTAACCAGTGGTTTGAAGCAGTAGGTAGTCAACTAGTTACTACACAAAAAGACAGCTAAAATCAGACACTTGGCAAATGATAAGGCTGATAATTGCCAAGTTCTGCACAGGAGGTGGGAACATATACTACACATATTGCATGGATGATCCTGAGCTGCAGGAAACTTTGTATGAAATACAGTAGATCTCGGTGTTTATGCAGATTGCTCTGTATTGGCACCAAGACGATGTGTAGAAACAAGAAGAAAACAAACATTCCTTGGATATAGTGTATAAATCAAGTGAAGTTAAGCTCATGCTGTACAATAACTGATGCGTACATGGGTTTCCCAGCTAGGTGAGAAATGCCCAAACTCTAGGTTTCTTTAACAAATGGCAGAATGAAATTTAATATCCACTTAGCTACTAAACAACCAAAAGAGCAAAATGCTCTTCATCTGGTTTGCACCATTTTCTATGCTCTGATGAAGTCCCTGGTCAATGGTGTGGAGATTTCATAAGTAGTTTAATATTCTTTTGTCTTGTAAGGCATAAAACAGCAGACAAATGGTTACTGTAGTTAGGGATTCTTTTATTGCTTTTTAGTTTTTAGTTAAGGCTAGATTCTTAGCTCTCTTCTGTGAGCATTCTCATAATAAAGTCCATTTACTGTGACTTTGACCCCAGCATCTGAATGCAGTGTTCTGCGCAGTGGTATATGATAGAGAAGAGCTCTCACTAGGATAGGCACCCGTAGTGATGGATTTATACAGACTACAAAAACTACTGCCAAAATCAGCATGGTGGCTTTATCAAATGGCACTACACAGGCAGTCAAGCTGGTGTTTGGATGTCAGTTTATCTGTGGGAGCTGTAGCAGAGGTGTGGATGAAAAGCATGGATCAACACAACAACACAACATTGCTCTTTAATTTTTCTGAATCTCCCTGTTTCATTTATGTGAAACAGAAAAAGGTCTTCTATGCCCAATAAGCTGGTAATTCTGTATACAGAGAAAACTCCTACCATAGCACAATGGCCTTCCCATTATTATCCTTCATGGCACTATTTAATAAGGTTTATTTCTCTAGATACAGACTCATACAGGGTACTATAAATCATGTTTGAAAGGTACTAATTGCTGTTAGGTTTGATTTCTTTTGTGCAGTAAGGTAGTGGTAGCAGTAGCAGGGTTCATGTTCAATTAATTGCTTTTCTAACATAATGAAAGTGCATGAGAAACACACGAAGATCTGAGGGGAGCGTTACTCAGACTTTTCTAAAAGGCTTTGTGGTGTTTCTTCTGGGCAAACAATTCTGCCTTTGCTTTGGAGACAGAAGGAAGCCCCTCTGAAACCTACTGTGGCCAGAGCACCCACAGTGAACGTCTCTGTGGCCCCAACCCTCAGAGGGTATGGGCTGTAATGGAGATTCTTCACACTGTGAAGAACAAGGTGTCAGTAATCTGTGATTTGGAAATGAAAGCTTTCAAACTGGAGAACAGTCATGGCCAGGTCTATATTATCTACTATTCAATGTGTCAATATTACATAACATTTTGCTTCTATGTTGAGGAAACCATGTCTGGCTATAGACATTTCGTAACAGGACAAAGAGAGTTCAGGGGTTTATGGTGATGTCTCATCCCTGGGCTCTGAAGAGATGACATATAGTATTCCTAACATCAGAACAGTTCTTTTGGCATGGAGGGTTTGTCATTCAGTTGTTCTCTTGAATGTTACGTGGGCCACACAATACATAATCCAAATATGCCCACTGAGCAGGGATCATTTAATTAATACTTTTCACAGGTTTTGATATTTCAACTACAACTCACATTTTGTTACTTAATTGACTACTTCTGTTCTGTCAAACAAATGTGAAATTTCAAAAGGTGGATACTGTATTTTATGTGCCTTTTAAACAACACTCTGTAAAGGTGCATAAAGGTTCACTAAGGTTAATTTAAGTTGTACACTAAAGATTTGCCATTTGTTTGCAACTTGGAAGTCAAGTCTGAAATCTTTTAAAGGCAAGTATGAAGTCTTTTAAAAATGTATTGCATATTTTCCAAACATAGTGCAGCAGGCCCACAACCATGATATAGTATAGAGCAATAAGATCCCACAGTCCAGTTTTGCTTATTGACCAGTTATTCTGTGTAGTTATTAGTGTTTGCTGCTCTTTGATGTTTCATCGGGAAATGGTGTAGTTTAAGATAGGAGTGGCTGACAGTAATCCTTGATTTAAATGATTAGTAAGTGGTGTAAATGCTAAAGGCTGTTTTAGCAGAACAGTGGAACAAAGAGTAAAGAGAATTGCCCTTTACTCTAGCTGAATCCTTGATAACTCTCTGCTTAACTGTGGCTAAGATATAATCTCACAGCTGTGTTGTGTAGAACCCGCCTTATCTTCTTGTGAATTATTCAGAGCCTTCCATATCAAATCAATTGAAAATTAAAAAAATAAAGAAATCAGAATAGAAATAGAGGGAAGTGCTGTGTATTTCGTGAGAATAAATCAATGATTGAGCAGAAGCATTGATTCTTTATACTGCTGACAGACATCTTCATGAGTGAATTAAGTGCTGTCAGAAAACTGATAGGATTGAACACCACATATGATATATGGCTGGAATTTACTGACCAAAGCAACAGAAAAACAGAATGAATTAAAGACAAAACATAGCTGCTAGTGTTTCAGATTGCATTACATGACTGGTAGTTGTGCATGGATCTGCAAGAATATTTACTAGACATAAGAACAATTTGATGTCTTTTTTCAATATTTGTGTTTTTTTGTAAATGGACTAAATGAAAACAGGTACAGTAAATGATAATGTCACAAACATGATGTTAATTTTGAGAATGAAAAATTACATAGATATGTTGGGGATCTGATTTCATAATCGTGTATTGGTATTTTATGTTTTTCCTATCAAATACATTGAAGAAAATATTTCTGTAATTTCAAGTTCAGAAGGCAATATGATATGAATCGTTTACTTTTTTTAATGTTTAGTTTGACCACTTGGAGGTTAAAACATCTCATTTGACAGCTTCCTAAGTTGTACTTGCTTACATGGGCAATTGGGGTAAAAATGAGTCCTTGACAGGCATGTAGTGTGAGGGAGAGAAATGACAGGCACTCCAGTCCAAGCCTCAGTTAAAAGATAAAAGTGAATGTTATTAGCAAGATTTAACTGATAGTGTTTCAGCTTCAAAAAGTGACAATTACTGAAATCTCCTGGGAGACATTAAGAATGGAACAAATGAGTATTTGAAAACGATAGCTTTTGTTGTACTTTAATGCCTCTCAGCCTACATTCCTGTAGTTTTTAATTGGTTAATTTACTAATCAATAACAGCTGTTCCTTTTTAAAACTACCTTCATTCAAATCAAAACTGTCTGTCCATGTTTTTTCTTCCTGGTGATAAAACGGAACAATCCAGATGAAATGTTCCTTGGCAGTTATACACACCATGAAAAAAAAAAGCAGAGACTCCTGGGTGCAGACACCGCAGTTACTTCTCCTCCCAGCATGTTTATAGTCACTGGTCCAGCAGATGGTTCAGCCAACCTCGGGACCCGTAATTTGCTACAGACCTCCGTGTGGCCAAATCAATTCTTATGAAGCCATTTGGTGACCATTAATTTTCTCTTAATCAGAGAAAACTGCTCTGGCTTGTTTTCATCAAATTATCACAAATTGGCTCAATTTCTGTTTCTCTTGGCAATAAAAAAACAAACACTAAATGTTTTATAATTAGGATTTATTATCATCATTTCACATCAAGTATGTTGCCTTTTAAAACTGTTGCCTTCTTTTTAAATGGATAGAACAAAGAGTCTAAAATATTCACAGCAGTTTCTGTCAGGGTTGAGGAGAGCCCTGGATGACTTCAGCTACAGGTCAGAATGAGCCATCTGCTGCAGACAGACAGGTACAGCCAAACCTTACCTCTCACTGTGAGCATGAAGACATTTCCTTTTTTTGTCCTTCTGCATTTGTACAGCAAGTCATATGTGATATTTAAAAAATCATCTTAGGAAAGTTCAAGTTATAAAATGTGAATAGTTGGGCACAGTGATACACTTTGTTCAAAACTACCTGCAGCTGGTCTGTTTAAAAGCATCCTGACAGAAGAGATACATTTAAAAAAGGTACATTAAAAGTGGTACATTTTTGTATCGACTAGGCTGAAAGCTACCAATCCTGTGAAATTAATGAAAGTGAAATTGTCTTTGGTGGCCTGTTAACTCTAAAGTTACCATAAGTCAACTTTGGTCAAACAAAGCATACTTATCACTTTTTGAGATTTTGTGTATATTTTTAGTCCACCACTTTCTGATTGGACCTGAACTACCAATTAACTTAATTCTTCTATTCAAACATAAATATACATATTTAGAAGAAGAAACTAACATGGATGTAGTTATAATTTATTTCGTACTGTACATACAGTTATATATTCACATCTGTATCCTGAAACCAAAAAGGATGAAGGTGATATTTCTACTCCACACTTTTAATGAGATTGATGTTAAAGAAAGTGATTCTGTATAAAAGCACACTCTTTTTTTAATACAGATGCAAATCACTGGTGGATGAAGCAAATTACTGACCTTCTTTTTATGTATAACTATTTCATATAGAAGTTAAACAATAATAATTTAACAAATTTGTGAAGGATGTATTCAGTCCCACATTTTTTAAACTCAAAAAACATCTGATTTAGTTTTAATCTTAAATTTTACTAACTACTTATCCCTCTGTCTAACTCATCTTTTTATAATGTAGGAAAACCAAATCAGTTTAAACATAGAAACAATGAAAATAAAACAATGAAAAAAGTTGTTGATGGCAAAATAATTAGAGAGCAGGTTGAATGAGTATTGATGTGTAACAGTATTGATGTGTTAAACAAGTAGATCAAAGAAAAATGAATAGTTAAATCTATATTTTGGTGCTTCCCTCTACGAATGTTCTA